>NW_025959257.1:0-34253 GCF_023159225.1 Perognathus longimembris pacificus | reverse complement strand
TTATCCTTTCCCCTGTGTAATTACCTTAACAATCTCCAGCTGTTTTTATTCTCAGAAGGTTTACTCCCTGATATACAGCTGCCTACCCCCTTCGTAAGTGCCGGTCCTAAATGAGCTTTTTTCTCTGTTCCCTCAACACAATCCAGATTCTTATGTGGAGTTACCAGTACAGTATCCATACCTGGAAGTACTTAATTTATTAAGCTACTGCTTTCTTAATCTCAGTGGAGATATTTACTGATAAACAGCTACCTATGCAGCATGTTCATGTCGTTCCTAAATGAGCTTTTATCTCTCTCCCCTCACCACAAATCAGATTCTTCTGAGGAGTTCCCAGTACATTATCCTTTCCCCTGTGTATTTACTTTAACAAACTCCAGCTGTTTTAATTCTCAGAATCGATACTCGCTGATATACAGCTAGCTACCCCTTTCGTAAGTGCAGGTCCTAAATGAGCTTTTTTCTCTGTTCCCTCACCACAATCCAGATTCTTTTGGGGAGTTACCAGTACAGTAACCATACCAGGAAGTACTTAATTTATTAAGCTACTGCTTTTCTTAATCTCAGTGGAGATATTTACTGATAAACAGCTACTTATGCAGCATGTTCATGTCGTTCCTAAATGAGCTTTTATCTCTCTCCCCTCACCACAAATCAGATTCTTCTGAGGAGTTCCCAGTACATTATCCTTTCCCCTGTGTAATTACCTTAACAAACTCCAGCTGTTTTTATTCTCAGAAGCGATACTCCCTGATATACAGCTGCCTACCCCCTTCGTAATTGCAGGTCCTAAATGAGCTTTTTTCTCTGTTCCCTCACTACAATCCAGATTCTTTTGGGGAGTTACCAGTACAGTCACCATACCAGGAAGTACTTAATTTATTAAGCTACTGATTTTCTTAATCTCAGTGGAGATATTTACTGATAAACAGCTACCTAGGCAGCGTGTTCATGTCGTTCCTAAATGAGCTTTTATCTCTCTCCCCTCACCACAAATCAGATTCTTCTGAGGAGTTCCCAGTACATTATCCTTTCCCCTGTGTAATTACCTTAACAAGCTCCAGCTGTTTTTATTCTCAGAAGGTTTACTCCCTGATATACAGCTACCTACCCCCTTCGTAAGTGCAGGTCCTAAATGAGCTTTTTTCTCTGTTCCCTCACCACAATCCAGATTCTTTTGGGGAGTTACCAGTACAGTAACCATACCAGGAAGTACTTAATTTATTAAGCTACTGCTTTTCTTAATCTCAGTGGAGATATTTACTGATAAACAGCTACCTACGCAGCCAATTCATGACGTTCCTAAATGAGCTTTTTTCTCTGTTCCCTCACCACAATCCAGATTCTTTGGGGGGGTTACCAGTACAGTATCCATACCAGGAAGTACTTAATTTATTAAGCTACTGCTTTTCTTAATCTCAGTGAAGATATTTACTGATAAACAGCTACGTATGCAGCTTGTTCATGTCGTTCCTAAATGAGCTTTTATCTCTCTCCCCTCACCACAAATCAGATTCTTCTGCGGAGTTCCCAGTACATTATCCTTTCCCCTGTGTACTTACCTTAACAAGCTCCAGCTGTTTTTATTCTCAGAAGCGATACTCCCTGATATACAGCTGCCTACCCCCTTCGTAATTGCAGGTCCTAAATGAGCTTTTTTCTCTGTTCCCTCACCACAATCCAGATTCTTTTGGGGAGTTACCAGTACATTATCCTTTCCCCTGTTAATTAACTTAACAAGCTCCAGGTGTTTTTATTCTCAAAAGATTTACTCCCTGATATACAGCTGCCTACACCCTTCGTAAGTGCAGGTCCTAAATGAGCTTTTTTCTCTGTTCCCTCACCAAAATCCAGATTCTTTTGGGGAGTTACCAGTAAAGTATCCATACCAGGAAGTACTTAATTTATGAAGCTACTGCTTTTCTTAATCTCAGTGGAGATATTTACTGATAAACAGCTACGTATGCAGCATGTTCATGTCGTTCCTAAATGAGTTTTTATCTCTCTCCCCTCACCACAAATCAGATTCTTCTGAGGAGTTCCCATTACATTATCCTTTCCCCTGTGTAATTACCTTAACAAGCTCCAGCTGTTTTTATTGTCAGAATCGATACTCCCTGATATACAGCTGCCTACCCCCCTTCGTTAGTGCAGCTCATATATGAGCTTTTTTCTCTGTTCCCTCACCACAATCCAGATTCTTTTGGGGAGTTACCAGTACAGTAACCATACCAGGAAGTACTTAATTTATTAAGCTACTGCTTTTCTTAATCTCAGTGGAGATATTTACTGATAAACAGCTACCTACGCATCATGTTCATGTCGTTCCTAAATGAGCTTTTATCTCTCTCCCCTCACCACAAATCAGATTCTTCTGAGGAGTTCCCAGTACATTATCCTTTCCCCTGTGTAATTACCTTAACAAGCTCCAGTTGTTTTTATTCTCAGAATGTTTACTCCCTGATATACAGCTGCCTACCCCCTTCGTAAGTGCAGGTCCTAAATGAGCTTTTTCTCTGTTCCCTCACCAAAATCCAGATTCTTTTGGGAGTTACCAGTAAAGTATCCATACCAGGAAGTACTTAATTTATGAAGCTACTGCTTTTCTTAATCTCAGTGGAGATATTTACTGATAAACAGCTACCTACGCAGCACGTTCATATCGTTCCTAAATGAGTTTTTATCTCTCTCCACTCATCACAAATCAGATTCTTCTGAGGAGTTCCCAGTACATTATCCTTTCCTCTGTGTAATTACCTTAACAAGCTCCAGCTGTTTTTATTCTCAGAAGGTTAATTCCCTGATTACAGCTGCCTACCGCCTTCGTAAGTGCAGGTCCTAAATGAGCTTTTTTCTCTGTTCCCTCACCACAATCCAGATTCTTTTGGGAGTTACCAGGACAGTAACCATACCAGGAAGTACTTAATTTATTAAGCTACTGATTTTCTTAATCTCAGTGGAGATATTTACTGATAAACAGCTACCTACTCAGCATGTTCATGTCGTTCCTAAATGAGCTTATATCTCCCTCCCCTCACCACAAATCAGATTCTTCTGAGGAGTTCCCAGTACATTATCCTTTCCCCTGTGTAATTACCTTAACAAGCTCCAGCTGTTTTTATTCTCAGAAGGTTTACTCCCTGATATACAGCTGACTACGCCCTTCGTAAGTGCAGGTCCTAAATGAGCTTTTTTCTCTGTTCCTTCACCACAATCCAGATTCTTCTGCGGAGGTACCAGTACAGTATCCATACCAGGAAGTACTTAACTTATTAAGCTACTGCTTTTCTAAATCTCAGTGGAGATATTTACTGATAAACAGCTACGTATGAAGCATGTTCATGTCGTTCTTAATGAGCTTTTATCTCTCTCCCCTCACCACAAATCAGATTCTTCTGAGGAGTTCCAGTGCATTATCCTTTCCCCTGTGTAATTACCTTAACAAGCTCCAGCTGTTTTTATTCTCAAAAGATTTACTCCCTGATATACAGCTGCCTACCCCCTTCGTAAGTGCAGGTCCTAAATGAGCTTTTTTCTCTGTTCCCTCACCACAATCCAGATTCTTTTGGGGAGTTACCAGTACAGTAACCATACCAGGAAGTACTTAATTTATTAAGCTACTGCTTTTCTTAATCTCAGTGGAGATATTTACTGATAAAGAGCTACATACGCAGCATGTTCTGTCGTTCCTAAATGAGCTTTTTTCTCTGTTCCTTCACCACAATCCAGATTCTTTTGGGGAGGTACCAGTACAGTATCCATACCAGGAAGTACTTAATTTATTAAGCTACTGCTTTTCTTAATCTCAGTGGAGATATTTACTGATAAACAGCTACGTATGCAGCATGTTCATGTCGTTCCTAAATGAGCTTATATCTCCCTCCCCTCACCACAAATCAGATTCTTCTGAGGAGTTCCCAGTACATTATCCTTTCCCCTGTGTAATTACCTTAACAAGTTCCAGCTGTTTTTATTGTCAGAATCGATACTCCCTGATATAAAGCTGCCTACCCCCTTCGTAAGTGCAGCTCATATATGAGCTTTTTTCTGTTCCCTCACCACAATCCAGATTATTTGGGGAGTTACCAGTACAGTAACCATACCAGGAAGTACTTAATTTATTAATCTACTGCTTTTCTTAATCTCAGTGGAGATATTTACTGATAAACAGCTACCTACGCAGCATGTTCATGTCGTTCTTAAATGAGCTTTTATCTCTCTCCCTTCACCACAAATCAGATTCTTCTGAGGAGTTCCCAGTACATTATCCTTTCCCCTGTTAATTACCTTAACAGGCTCCAGTTGTTTTTATTCTCAGAAGGTTTACTCCCTGATATACAGCTGTCTACCCCCTTCGTAAGTGCCGGTCCCAAATGAGGTTTTTTCTCTGTTCCCTCACCACAATCCAGATTCTTTTGGGGAGTTACCAGTACAGTATCCATACCAGGAAGTACTTAATTTATTAAGCTACTGCTTTTCTTAATCTCAGTGGAGATATTTACTGATAAACAGCTACGTATGCAGCATGTTCATGTCGTTCCTAAATGAGCTTTTATCTCTCTCCCCTCACCACAAATCAGATTCTTCTGAGGAGTTCCCAGTACATTATCCTTTCCCCTGTGTAATTACCGTAACAAGCTCCAGCTGTTTTTATTCTCAGAAGGTTTACTCCCTGATATACAGCTGCCTACCCCCTTTGTAAGTGCAGGTCCTAAATGAGCTTTTTTCTCTGTTCCCTCACCACAATCAAGATTCTTTTGGGGAGTTACGAGTACAGTAACCATACCAGGAAGTACTTAATTTATTAAGCTACTGCGTTTCTTAATCTCAGTGGAGATATTTACTGATATACAGCTACCTACCCAGCAAGTTCATATCGATCCTAAATGAGCTTTTATCTCTCTCCCCTCACCACAAATCAGATTCTTCTGAGGAGTTCCCAGTACATTATCCTTTCCCCTGTGTAATTACCTTAACAAGCTCCAGCTGTTTTTATTCTCAGAAGGTTTACTCCCTGATATACAGCTGCCTACCCCCTTTGTAAGTGCAGGTCCTAAATGAACTTTTTTCTCTGTTCCCTCACCACAATCCAGATTCTTATGGGGAGTTACCAGTACAGTAACCATACCAGGAAGTACTTAATTTATTAAGCTACTGCTTTTCTTAATCTCAGTGGAGATATTTACTGATAAACAGCTACCTACGCAGCATGTTCATGTCGTTCCTAAATGAGCTTTTTTCTCTGTTCCTTCACCACAATCCAGATTCTTTTGGGGAGTTGCCAGTACAGTATCCATACTAGGAAATACTTAATTTATTAAGCTACGGCTTATCTTAATCTCAGTGGAGATATTTACTGATAAACAGCTACCTACGCAGCATGTTCATGTCGTTCCTAAATGAGCTTTTATCTCTCTCCCCCCTCACCACAAATCAGATTCTTCTGAGGAGCTCCTAGTACCTAATCCTTTCCCCTGTGTAATTACCTTAACAAGCTCCAGCTGTTTTTATTCTCAAAGGGTTTACTCCTTGATATACTGCTGCCTACCCCCTTCGTAAGTGCAGGTCCTAAATGAGCTTTTTTCTCTGTTCCCTCACCACAATCCAGATTCTTTTGGGGAGTTACCAGTCCAGTAACCATACCAGAAGTACTTAATTTATTAAGCTACTGCTTTTCTTAATCTCAGTGTAGATATTTACTGATAAACAGCTACCTATGCAGCATGTTCATGTCCTTCCAAAATGAGCTTTTATCTCTCTCCCCTCATCACAAATCAGATTCTTCTGAGGAGTACCCAGTACATTATCCTTTCCCCTGTGTAATTACCTTAACAAGCTCCAGCTGTTTTTATTCTCAGAATCGATACTCCCTGATATACAGCTGCCTAACCCCTTCGTAAGTGCAGCTCATAAATGAGCTTTTTTCTCTGTTCCCTCACCACAATCCAGATTCTTTTGGGGAGTTACCAGTAGAGTAACCATACCAGGAAGTACTTAATTTATTAAGCTACTGCTTTTCTTAATCTCAGTGGAGATATTTACTGATAAACAGCTACCTACGCAGCATGTTCATGTCGTTCCTAAATGAGCTCTGTTCTCTGTTAACTCACCACAATCCAGATTCTTTTGGGGAGTTACCAGTACAGTAACCATACCAGGAAGTACTTAATTTCTTAAGCTGCTGCTTTTCTTAATCTCAGTGGAGATATTTACTGATAAACAGCTAGGTATGCAGCATGTTCATGTCGTTCCTAAATGAGCTTTTACCTCTCTCCCCTCACCACAAATCAGATTCTTCTGAGGAGTTCCCAGTACATTATCCTTTCCCCTGTGTAATTACCTTAACAAGCTCCAGCTGTTTTTATTCTCAGAAGCGATACTCCCTGATATACAGCTGCCTAACCCCTTCGTAAGTGCAGGTCCTAAATGAGCTTTTTTCTCTGTTCCCTCACCACAATCCAGATTCTTTTGGGGAGTTACCAGTAGAGTAACCATACCAGGAAGCACTTAATTTATTAAGCTACTGCTTTTCTTAATCTCAGTGGAGATATTTACTGAAAAACAGCTACCTACGCAGCATGTTCATGTCGTTCCTAAATAAGCTTTTATCTCTCTCCCCTCATCACAAATCAGATTCTACTGAGGAGTTCCCAGTACATTATCCTTTCCGCTGTGTAATTACCTTAACAATCTCCAGCTGTTTTTATTCTCAGAAGGTTTACTCCCTGATATACAACTGCCTACCACCTTCGTAAGTGCAGGTCTTAATGAGCTTTTTTCTCTGTTCCCTCACCACAATCCAGATTCTTTTGGGGAGTTACCAGTATAGTAACCTTAACAGAAAGTACTTAATTTATTAAGCTACTGCTTTTCTTAATCTCAGTGGAGATATTTACTGATAAACAGCTACGTATGCAGCATGTTAAGGTCGTTCCTAAATGAGCTTTTATCTCTCTCCCCTCACCAAAAATCAGATTCTTCTGAGGAGTTCCCAGTACACTATCCTTTCCCCTGTGTAATTACCTTAACAAGCTCCAGCTGTTTTTATTCTCAGAAGGTTTACTCCCTGATATACAGCTGCCTACCCCCTTCGTAAGTGCAGGTACTAAATGAGCTTTTTTCTCTGTTCCCTCACCACAATCCAGATTCTTATGGGGAGTTACCAGTACAGTATCCATACCAGGAAGTACTTAATTTATTAAGCTACTGCTTTTCTTAATCTCATTGGAGATATTTACTGATAAACAGCTACCTACGCAGCATGATTATGTCGTTCCTAAATGAGCTTTTATATCTCTCCCCTCACCACAAATCAGATTCTTCTAAGGAGTTCCCAGTACATTATCCTTTCCCCTGTGTAATTACCTTAACAAGCTCCAGCTGTTTTTATTCTCAGAATCGATACTCCCTGATATACAGCTGCCTAACCCCTTCGTAAGTGCAGCTCATAAATGAGCTTTTTTCTCTGTTCCCTCACCACAATCCAGATTCTTTTGGGGAGTTACCAGTACAGTAACCATACCAGGAAGTACTTAATTTATTAAGCTACTGCTTTTCTTAATCTCAGTGTAGATATTTACTGATAAACAGCTACCTATGCAGCATGTTCATGTCCTTCCAAAATGAGCTTTTATCTCTCTCCCCTCATCACAAATCAGATTCTTCTGAGGAGTACCCAGTACATTATCCTTTCCCCTGTGTAATTACCTTAACAAGCTCCAGCTGTTTTTATTCTCAGAATCGATACTCCCTGATATACAGCTGCCTAACCCCTTCGTAAGTGCAGCTCATAAATGAGCTTTTTTCTCTGTTCCCTCACCACAATCCAGATTCTTTTGGGGAGTTACCAGTAGAGTAACCATACCAGGAAGTACTTAATTTATTAAGCTACTGCTTTTCT
This sequence comes from Perognathus longimembris pacificus, assembly GCF_023159225.1. Classification (NCBI taxonomy): domain Eukaryota; kingdom Metazoa; phylum Chordata; class Mammalia; order Rodentia; family Heteromyidae; genus Perognathus; species Perognathus longimembris. Next base: position 26,353 of record NW_025959257.1, on the reverse strand, counting down.
TAATCTCAGTGGAGATATTTACTGATAAACAGCTACCTACGCAGCATGTTCATGTCGTTCCTAAATGAGCTCTGTTCTCTGTTAACTCACCACAATCCAGATTCTTTTGGGGAGTTACCAGTACAGTAACCATACCAGGAAGTACTTAATTTCTTAAGCTGCTGCTTTTCTTAATCTCAGTGGAGATATTTACTGATAAACAGCTAGGTATGCAGCATGTTCATGTCGTTCCTAAATGAGCTTTTATCTCTCTCCCTCACCACAAATCAGATTCTTCTGAGGAGTTCCCAGTACATTATCCTTTCCCCTGTGTAATTACCTTAACAAGCTCCAGCTGTTTTTATTCTCAGAAGCGATACTCCCTGATATACAGCTGCCTAACCCCTTCGTAAGTGCAGGTCCTAAATGAGCTTTTTTCTCTGTTCCCTCACCACAATCCAGATTCTTTTGGGGAGTTACCAGTAGAGTAACCATACCAGGAAGCACTTAATTTATTAAGCTACTGCTTTTCTTAATCTCAGTGGAGATATTTACTGAAAAACAGCTACCTACGCAGCATGTTCATGTCGTTCCTAAATAAGCTTTTATCTCTCTCCCCTCATCACAAATCAGATTCTACTGAGGAGTTCCCAGTACATTATCCTTTCCGCTGTGTAATTACCTTAACAATCTCCAGCTGTTTTTATTCTCAGAAGGTTTACTCCCTGATATACAACTGCCTACCACCTTCGTAAGTGCAGGTCTTAATGAGCTTTTTTCTCTGTTCCCCTCACCACAATCCAGATTCTTTTGGGGAGTTACCAGTATAGTAACCTTAACAGAAAGTACTTAATTTATTAAGCTACTGCTTTTCTTAATCTCAGTGGAGATATTTACTGATAAACAGCTACGTATGCAGCATGTTAAGGTCGTTCCTAAATGAGCTTTTATCTCTCTCCCCTCACCAAAATCAGATTCTTCTGAGGAGTTCCCAGTACACTATCCTTTCCCCTGTGTAATTACCTTAACAAGCTCCAGCTGTTTTTATTCTCAGAAGGTTTACTCCCTGATATACAGCTGCCTACCCCCTTCGTAAGTGCAGGTACTAAATGAGCTTTTTTCTCTGTTCCCTCACCACAATCCAGATTCTTATGGGGAGTTACCAGTACAGTATCCATACCAGGAAGTACTTAATTTATTAAGCTACTGCTTTTCTTAATCTCATTGGAGATATTTACTGATAAACAGCTACCTACGCAGCATGATTATGTCGTTCCTAAATGAGCTTTTATATCTCTCCCCTCACCACAAATCAGATTCTTCTAAGGAGTTCCCAGTACATTATCCTTTCCCCTGTGTAATTACCTTAACAAGCTCCAGCTGTTTTTATTCTCAGAATCGATACTCCCTGATATACTGCTGCCTAACCCCTTCGTAAGTGCAGCTCATAAATGAGCTTTTTTCTCTGTTCCCTCACCACAATCCAGATTCTTTGGGGAGTTACCAGTACAGTAACCATACCAGGAAGTACTTAATTTATTAAGCTACTGCTTTTCTTCATCTCAGTGGAGATATTTACTGATAAACAGCTACCTACGCAGCATGTTCATGTCGTTCCAAAATGAGCTTTTATCTCTCTCCCCTCATCACAAATCAGATTCTTCTGAGGAGTACCCAGTACATTATCCTTTCCCCTGCGTAATTACTTTAAGAAGCTCCAGCTTTTTTTATTCTCAGAATGTTTACTCCCTGATATACAGCTGCCTACCCCCTTCGTAAGTGCAGGTACTAAATGAGCTTTTTTCTCTGTTCCCTCACCACAATCCAGATTCATATGGGGAGTTACCAGTACAGTATCCATACCAGGAAGTACTTAATTTATTAAGCTACTACTTTTCTTAATCTCAGTGGAGATATTTACTGATAAACAGCTACGTATGCAGCATGATTATGTCGTTCCTAAATGAGCTTTTATCTCTCTCCCCTCACCACAAATCAGATTCTTCTGAGGAGTTCCCAGTACATTATCCTTTCCCCTGTGTAATTACCTTAACAAGCTCCAGCTGTTTTTATTCTCAGAATCGATACTCCCTGATATACAGCTGCCTAACCCCTTCGTAAGTGCAGCTCATAAATGAGCTTTTTTCTCTGTTCCCTCACCACAATCCAGATTCTTTTGGGGAGTTACCAGTGGAGTAACCATACCAGGAAGTACTTAATTTATTAAGCTACTGCTTTTCTTAATCTCAGTGGAGATATTTACTGATAAACAGCTACCTACGCAGCATGTTCATGTCGTTCCTAAATGAGCTCTGTTCTCTGTTCCCTCACCACAATCCAGATTCTTTTGGGGAGTTACCAGTACAGTAACCATACCAGGAAGTACTTAATTTCTTAAGCTGCTGCTTTTCTTAATCTCAGTGGAGATATTTACTGATAAACAGCTACGTATGCAGCATGTTCATGTCGTTCCTAAATGAGTTTTATCTCTCTCCCCTCACCACAAATCAGATTCTTCTGAGGAGTTCCCAGTACATTATCCTTTCCCCTGTGTAATTACCTTAACAAGCTCCAGCTGTTTTTATTCTCAGAAGCGATACTCCCTGATATACAGCTGCCTAACCCCTTCGTAAGTGCAGGTCCTAAATGAGCTTTTTTCTCTGTTCCCTCACCACAATCCAGATTCTTTTGGGGAGTTACCAGTAGAGTAACCATACCAGGAAGCACTTAATTTATTAAGCTACTGCTTTTCTTAATCTCATTGGAGATATTTACTGATAAAGAGCTACCTACGCAGCATGTTCATGTCGTTCCTAAATAAGCTTTTGTCTCTCTCCCCTCATCACAAATCAGATTCTACTGAGTAGTTCCCAGTACATTATCCTTTCCGCTCTCTAATTACCTTAACAATCTCCAGCTGTTTTTATTCTCAGAAGGTTTACTCCCTGATATACAACTGCCTACCACCTTCGTAAGTGCAGGTCTTAATGAGCTTTTTTCTCTGTTCCCTCTCCACAATCCAGATTCTTTTGGGGAGTTACCAGTATAGTAACCTTAACAGAAAGTACTTAATTTATTAAGCTACTGCTTTTCTTAATCTCAGTGGAGATATTTACTGATAAACAGCTACGTATGCAGCATGTTAAGGTCGTTCCTAAATGAGCTTTTATCTCTCTCCCCTCACCAAAAATCAGATTCTTCTGAGGAGTTCCCAGTACACTATCCTTTCCCCTGTGTAATTACCTTAACAAGCTCCAGCAGTTTTTATTCTCAGAAGCGACACTCCCTGATATACAGCTGCCTGCCCCCTTCGTAAGTGCAGGTCCTAAATGAGCTTTTTTCTCTGTTCCCTCACCACAATCCAGATTCTTTTGGGGAGTTTCCAGTACAGTAACCGTACCAGGAAGTACTTAATTTATTAAGCTACAGCTTTTCTTAATCTCAGTGGAGATATTTACTGATAAACAGCTACCTATGCAGCATGTTCATGTCATTCCTAAATGAGCTTTTATCTCTCTCCCCTCACCACAAATCAGATTCTTCTGAGGAGTTCCCAGTACATTATCCTTTCCCCTGTGTAATTGCCTTAACAAGCTCCAGCTGTTTTTATTCTCAGAAGGTTTACTCCCTGATATACAGCTGCCTACCCCCTTCGTAAGTGCAGGTCCTAAATGAGCTTTTTTCTCTGTTCCCTCACCACAATCCAGATTCTTTGGGGAGTTACCAGTACAGTATCCATACCAGGAAGTACTTAATTTATTAAGGTACTGCTTTTTTTAATCTCAGTGGAGATATTTTCTGATAAACAGCTACGTATGCAGCATGTTCATGTCGTTCCTAAATGAGCTTTTATCTCTCTCCCCTCACCACAAATCAGATTCTTCTGAGGAGTTCCCAGTACATTATCCTTTCCCCTGTGTAATTACCTTAACAAGCTCCAGCTGTTTTTATTCTCAGAAGGTTTACTCCCTGATATACTGCTGCCTACCCCCTTAGTAAGTGCATGTCCTAAATGAACTTTTTTCTCTGTTCCCTCACCACAATCCAGATTCTTTTGGGGAGTTACCAGTACAGTAACCATACCAGGAAGTACTTAATTTATTAAGCTACTGCTTTTCTTAATCTCAGTGGAGATATTTACTGATAAACAGCTGCCTACGCAGCATGTTCATGTCGTTCCTAAATGAGCTTTTATCTCTCTCCCCTCACCACAAATCAGATTCTTCTGAGGAGTTCCCAGTACATTATCCTTTCCTCTGTGTAATTACCTTAACAAGCTCCAGCTGTTTTTATTTTCAGAAGGTTTACTCCCTGATATACAGCTTCCTACACCCTTCGTAAGTGCATGTCCTAAATGAGCTTATTTCTCTGTTCCCCACCAAAATCCAGATTCTTTTTGGGAGTTACCAGTACAGTAACCATACCAGGAAGTACTTAATTTATTAAGCTACTGCTTTTCTTAATCTCAGTGGAGATATTTACTGATAAACAGCTACATACGCAGCATGTTCATGACGTTCCTAAATGAGCTTTTATCTCTCTCCACTCACCACAAATCAGATTCTTCTGAGGAGTTCCCAGTACATTATCCTTTCCCCTGTGTAATTACCTTAACCAGCTCCAGCTATTTTTATTCTCAGAAGGTTTACTCCCTGATATACAGCTGCCTACCCCCTTCGTAAGTGCAGGTCCTAAATGAGCTTTTTTCTCTCTTCCCTCACCACAATCCAGATTCTTTTGGGGAGTTACCAGTAAAGTAACCATACCAGGAAGTACTTAATTTATTAAGCTACTGCTTTTCTTAATCACAGTGGAGATATTTACTGATAAACAGGTATCTACGCAGCATGTTCATGTCGTTCCTAAATGAGCTTTTTTCTCTGTTCCCTCACCACAATCCACATTCTTTCGGGGAGTTACCAGTACAGTATCCACACCAGGAAGTACTTAATTTATTAAGCTACTGCTTTTCTTAAACTCAGTGGAGATATTTACTGATAAACAGCTACGTATGCAGCATGTTCATGTCGTTCCTAAATGAGCTTTTATCTATCTCCCCTCACCACAAATCAGATTCTTCTGAGGAGTTCCCAGTACATTATCCTTTCCCCTGTGTAATTACCTTAACAAGCTCCAGCTGTTTTTATTCTCAGAAGGTTTACTCCCTGATATACAGCTGCCTACCCCCTTCGTAAGTGCAGGTCCTAAATGTGCTTTTTTCTCTGTTCCCTCACCACAATCCAGATTCTTTTGGGGAGTTACCAGTACAGTAACCATACCAGGAAGTACTTAATTTATTAAGCTACAGCTTTTCTTAATCTCAGTGGAGATATTTACTGATAAACAGCTACCTACGCAGCATGTTCATGTCGTTCCTAAATGAGGTTTTATCTCTCTCCCCTCACCACAAATCAGATTCTTCTGAGGAGTTCCCAGTACATTATCCTTTCCCCTGTGTAATTACCTTAACAAGCTCCCGCTGTTTTTATTCTCAGAAGGTTTACTCCCTGATATACAGCTGCCTACCCCCTTCGTATGTGCAGGTCCTAAATGAGCTTTTTTCTCTGTTCCCTCACCACAATCCAGATTCTTTTGGGGAGTTACCAGTACAGTATCCATACCAGGAAGTACTTAATTTATTAAGCTACTGCTTTTCTTAATCTCAGTGGAGATATTTACTGATAAACAGCTACGTATGCAGCATGTTCATGTCGTTCCTAAATGAGCTTTTATCTCTCTCTCCTCACCACAAATCAGATTCTTCTGAGGAGTTCCCAGTACATTATCCTTTCCCCTGTTCAATTACCTTAACAACGTCCAGCTGTTTTTATTCTCAGAAGGTATACTCCCTGATATACAGCTGCCTACCCCCTTTGTAAGTGCAGGTCCTAAATGAGCTTTTTTCTCTGTTCCCTACCACAATCCATTTTCTTTTGGGGAGTTACCAGTCCAGTAACCATACCAGGAAGTACTTAATTTATTAAGCTACTGCTTTTCTTAATCTCAGTGGAGATATTTACTGATAAACAGCTACTACGCAGCATGTTCATGTCGTTCCTAAATGAGATTTTTTCTCTCTCCCCTCACCACAAATCAGATTCTTCTGAGGAGTTCCCAGTACATTATCCTTTCCCCTGTGTAATTACCTTAACAAGCTCCAGCTGTTTTTATTCTCAGAAGGTTTACTCCCTGATATACAACTGCCTACCCCCTTTGTAAGTGCAGGTCCTAAATGAGCTTTATTCTCTGTTCCCTCACAACAATCCAGATTCTTTTGGGGAGTTACCAGTACAGTAACCATACCAGGAAGTACTTAATTTATTAAGCTACTGCTTTTCTTAATCTCAGTGGAGATATTTACTGATAAACAGCTACCTACGCAGCATGTTCATGTCGTTCCTAAATGAGCTTTTATCTCTCTCCCCTCACCACAAATCAGATTCTTCTGAGGAGTTCCCAGTACATTATCCTTTCCCCTGTGTAATTACCTTAACAAGCTCCCGCTGTTTTTATTCTCAGAAGGTTTACTCCCTGATATACAGCTGCCTACCCCCTTCGTAAGTGCAGGTCCTAAATGAGCTTTTTTCTCTGTTCCCTCACCACAATCCAGATTCTTTTGGGGAGTTACCAGTACAGTAACCATACCAGGAAGTACTTAATTTATTAAGCTACTGCTTTTCTTAATCTCAGTGGAGATATTTACTGATAAACAGCTACCTACGGAGCATGTTCATGTCGTTCCTAAATGAGCTTTTTTCTCTGTTCCCTCACCACAATCCAGATTCTTTTGGGGAATTACCAGTACAGTATCCACATCAGGAAGTACTTAATTTATTAAGCTACTGCTTTTCTTAATCTCAGTGGGGATATTTACTGATAAACAGCTACGTATGCATCATGTTCATGTCGTTCCTAAATGAGCTTTTATCTCTCTCTCCTCACCACAAATCAGATGCTTCTGAGGAGTTCCCAGTACATTATCCTTTCCCGTGTGTAATTACCTTAACAAGCTCCAGCTGTTTTTATTCTCAGAAGGTATACTCCCTGATATACAGCTGCCTACCTCCTTTGTAAGTGCAGGTCCTAAATGAGCTTTTTTCTCTGTTCCCTCACCACAATCCAGATTCTTTTGGGGAGTTACCAGTACAGTATCCATACCAGGAAGTACTTAATTTATTAAGCTACTGCTTTTCTTAATCTCAGTAGAGATATTTACTGATAAACAGCTACGTATGCAGCATGTTCATGTCGTTCCTAAATGAGCTTTTATCTCTCTCTCGTCACCACAAATCAGATTCTTCTGAGGAGTTCCCAGTACATTATCCTTTCCCCTGTTCAATTACCTTAACAACGTCCAGCTGTTTTTATTCTCAGAAGGTATACTCCCTGATATACAGCTGCCTACCCCCTTTGTAAGTGCAGGTCCTAAATGAGCTTTTTTCTCTGTTCCCTACCACAATCCATTTTCTTTTGGGGAGTTACCAGTCCAGTAACCATACCAGGAAGTACTTAATTTATTAAGCTACTGCTTTTCTTAATCTCAGTGGAGATATTTACTGATAAACAGCTACTACGCAGCATGTTCATGTAGTTCCTAAATGAGATTTTTTCTCTCTCCCCTCACCACAAATCAGATTCTTCTGAGGAGTTCCCAGTACATTATCCTTTCCCCTGTGTAATTACCTTAACAAGCTCCAGCTGTTTTTATTCTCAGAAGGTTTACTCCCTGATATACAACTGCCTACCCCCTTTGTAAGTGCAGGTCCTAAATGAGCTTTATTCTCTGTTCCCTCACCACAATCCAGATTCTTTTGGGGAGTTACCAGTACAGTAACCATACCAGGATGTACTTAATTTATTAAGCTACTGCTTTTCTTAATCTCAGTGGAGATATTTACTGATAAACAGCTACCTACGCAGCATGTTCATGTCGTTCCTAAATGAGCTTTTATCTCTCTCCCCTCACCACAAATCAGATTCTTCTGAGGAGTTCCCAGTACATTATCCTTTCCCCTGTGTAATTACCTTAACAAGCTCCAGCTGTTTTTATTCTCAGAAGGTTTACTCCCTGATATACTGCTGCCTACCCCCTTCGTAAGTGCAGGTCCTAAATGAGCTTTTTTCTCTGTTCCCTCACCACAATCCAGATTCTTTTGGGGAGTTACTAGTACAGGAACCATACCAGGAAGTACTTAATTTATTAAGCTTCTGCTTTTCTTAATCTCAGTGGAGATATTTACTGATAAACAGCTACCTACGCAGCATGTTCATGTCGTTCCTAAATGAGCTTTTTTCTCTGTTCCCTCACCACAATCCAGATTCTTTTGGGGAGTTACCAGAACAGTATCCATACCAGTAAGTACTTAATTTATTAAGCTACTGCTTTTCTTAATCTCATTGGAGATATTTACTAATAAACAGCTATATATGCAGCATGTTCATGTCGTTCCTAAATGAGCTTTTATCTCTCTCTCCTCACCACAAATCAGATTCTTCTGAGGAGTTCCCAGTACATTATCCTTTCCCCTGTGTAATTACCTTAACAAGCTCCAGCTGTTTTTATTCTCAGAAGGTATACTCCCTGATATACAGCTGCCAACCTCCTTTGTAAGTGCCGGTCCTAAATGAGCTTTTTCCTCTGTTCCCTCACCACAATCCAGGTTCTTTTGGGGAGTTACCAGTACAGTAACCACACCAGGAAGTACTTAATTTATTAAGCTACTGCTTTTCTTAATCTCAGTGGAGATATTTACTGATAAACAGCTACCTACGCAGCATGTTCATGTCGTTCTTAAATGAGCTTTTATCTCTCTCCCCTCACCACAAATCAGATTCTTCTGAGGAGTTCCCAGTACATTATCCGTTCCCCTGTGTAATTACCTTAACAAGCTCCAGCTGTTTTTATTCTCAGAAGGTTTACTCCCTGATATACAGCTGCCTACCCCCTTCGTCAGTGCAGGTCTTAAATGAGCTTTTTTCTCTGTTCCCTCACCACAATCCAGATTCTTTTGGGGAGTTACCAGTACAGTAACCATACCAGGAAGTACTTAATTTATTAAGCTACTGCTTTTCTTAATCTCAGTGGAGATATTTACTGATAAACAGCTACCTATGCAGCATGTTCATGTCGTTCCTAAATGAGCTTTTATCTCTCTCCCCTCACCAACAAATCAGATTTTTCTGAGGAGTTCCCAGTACATTATCTTTTCCCCTGTGTAATTACCTTAACAAGTTCCAGCTGTTTTTATTCTCAGAAGGTTTACTCCCTGATATACAGCTGCCTACCCCCTTCGTAAGTGCAGGTCCTAAATGAGCTATTTTCTCTGCTCCCTCACCACAATCCAGATTCTTTTGGGGAGATACCAGTAGAGTAACCATACCTGGAAGTACTTTATTTATTAAGCTACTGCTTTTCTTCATCTCAGTGGAGATATTTACTGATAAACAGCTATCTACGCAGCATGTTCATGTCGTTCATAAATGAGCTTTTTTCTCTGTTCCCTCACCACAATCCACATTCTTTTGGGGAGTTACCAGTACAGTATCCATACCAGGAAGTACTTAATTTATTAAGTTACTGCTTTTCTTAAACTCAGTGGAGATATTTACTGATAAACAGCTACGTATGCAGCATGTTCATGTCGTTCCTAAATGAGCTTTTATCTATCTCCCCTCACCACAAATCAGTTTCTTCTCAGGAATTCCCAGTACATTATCCTTTCCCCTGTGTAATTACCTTAACAAGCTCCAGCTGTTTTTATTCTCAGAAGTTTTACTCCCTGATATACAGTTGCCTACCCCCTTCGTAAGTGCAGGTCCTAAATGAGCTTTTTTCTCTGTTCCCTCACCACAATCCAGATTCTTTTGGGGAGTAACCAGTACAGTAACCATACCAGGAAGTACTTAATTTATTAAGCTACTGCTTTTCTTAATCTCAGAGGATATATTTACTGATAAACAGCTACCTACGCAGCATGTTCATGTCGTTCCTAAATGTGCTTTTATCTCTCTCCCCTCACCACAAATCAGATTCTTCTGAGGAGTTCCCAGTACATTATCCTTTCCCCTGTGTAATTACCTTAACAAGCTCCAGCTGTTTTTATTCTCAGAAGGTTTACTCCCTGATATACACCTGCCTACCCCCTTCGTAAGTGCAGGTCCTAAATGAGCTTTTTTCTCTGTTCCCTCACCACAATCCAGGTTCTTTTCGCGAGTTACCAGTAGAGTAACCATACCAGGAAGTACTTAATTTATTAAGCTACTGCTTTTCTTAATCTCAGTGGAGATATTTACTGATAAACAGCTACCTACGCAGCATGTTCATTTCGTTCCTAAATGAGCTTTTTTCTCTGTTCCCTCACCACAATGCAGATTCTTTTGGGGAGTTACCAGTACAGTATCCATACCAGGAAGTACTTAATTTATTAAGCTACTGCTTTTCTTAATCTCAGTGGAGATATTTACTGATAAACAGCTACGTATGCAGCATGTTCATGTCGTTACTAAATGAGATTTTATCTCTCTCTCCTCACCACAAATCAGATTCTTCTGAGGAGTTCCCAGTACATTATCCTTTCCCCTGTGTAATTACCTTAACAAGCTCCAGCTTTTTTTATTCTCAGAAGGTATACTCCCTGATATACAGCTGCCTACCCCCTTTGTAAGTGGAGGTCCTAAATGAGCTTTTTTCTCTGTTCCCTCACCGCAATCCAGGTTCTTTCGGGGAGTTACCAGTACAGTAACCATACCAGGAAGTACTTAATTTATTAAGCTACTGCTTTTCTTAATCTCAGTGGAGATATTTACTGATAAACAGCTACCTACGCAGCATGTTCATGTCGTTCCTAAATGAGCTTTTATCTCTCTCCCCTCACCACAAATCAGATTCTTCTGAGGAGTTCCCAGTACATTATCCTTTCCCCTGTGTAATTACCTTAACAAGCTCCAGCTGTTTTTATTCTCAGAAGGTTTACTCCCTGATATACAGCTGCCTACCCCCTTCGTAAGTACAGGTCCTAAATGAGCTTTTTTCTCTGTTCCCTCACCACAATACAGATTCTTTTAGGGAGTTACCAGTACATACCAGTACTGCTTTTCTTAATCTCAGTGGAGATATTTACTGATAAACAGCTACCTACGCAGCATGTTCATGTCGTTCCTAAATGAGCTTTTTTCTCTGTTCCCTCACCACAATCCACATTCTTTCGGGGAGTTACCAGTACAGTATCCATACCAGGAAGTACTTAATTTATTAAGCTACTACTTTTCTTAAACTCAGGGGAGATATTTACTGATAAACAGCTACGTATGCAGCATGTTCATGTCCTTCCTAAATGAGCTTTTATCTGTCTCCCCTCACCACAAATCAAATTCTTCTGAGGAGTTCCCAGTACATTATCCTTTCCCCTGTGTAATTACCTTAACAACCTCCAGCTGTTTTTATTCTCAGAAGGTTTACTCCCTGATATACAGCTGCCTACCCCCTTCGTAAGTGCAGGTCATAAATGTGCTTTTTTCTCTGTTCCCTCACCACAATCCAGATTCTTTTGGGGAGTTACCAGTACAGGAACCATACCAGGAAGTACTTAATTTATTAAGCTACAGCTTTTCTTAATCTCAGTGGAGATATTTACTGATAAACAGCTACCTACGCAGCATGTTCATGTCGTTCCTAAATGAGCTTTTATCTCTCTCCCCTCACCACAAATCAGATTCTTCTGAGGAGTTCCCAGTACATTATCCTTTCCCCTGTGTAATTACCTTAACAAGCTCCAGCTGTTTTTATTCTCAGAAGGTTTACTCCCTGATATACAGCTGACTACCCCCTTCGTAAGTGCAGGTCCTAAATGAGCTTTTTTCTCTGTTCCCTCACCACAATCCAGATTCTTTTGGGGAGTTACCAGTACAGGAACCATACCAGGAAGTACTTATTTCATTAAGCTACTGCTTTTCTTAATCTCAGTGGAGATATTTACTGATAAACAGCTACCTACGCAGCATGTTCATGTCGTTCCTAAATGAGCTTTTTTCTCTGTTCCCTCACCACAATCCAGATTCTTTTGGGGAATTACCAGTACAGTATCCATATCAGGAAGTACTTAATTTATTAAGCTACTGCTTTTCTTAATCTCAGTGGAGATATTTACTGATAAACAGCTACGTATGCCTCATGTCCATGTCGTTCCTAAATGAGCTTTTATCTCTCTCTCCTCACCACAAATAAGATGCTTCTGAGGAGTTCCCAGTACATTATCCTTTCCCCTGTGTAATTACCTTAACAAGCTCCAGCTGTTTTTATTCTCAGAAGGTATACTCCCTGATATACAGCTGCCTACCGCCTTCATAAGTGCAGGTCCTAAATGAGCTTTTTCTCTGTTCCCTCACCACAATCCAGGTTCTTTTGGGGAGTTACCAGTACAGTAAACATACCAGGAAGTACTTAATTTATTAAGCTACTGCTTTTCTTAATCTCAGTGGAGATATTTACTGATAAACAGCTACCTACGCAGCATGTTCATGTCGTTCCTAAATGAGCTTTTATCTCTCTCCCCTCACCACAAATCAGATTCTTCTGAGGAGTTCCCAGTACATTATCCTTTCCCCTGTGTAATTACCTTAACAAGCTCCAGCTGTTTTTATTCTCAGAAGGTTTACTCCCTGATATACAGCTGCCTACCCCCTTCGTAAGTACAGGTCCTAAATGAGCTTTTTTCTCTGTTCCCTCACCACAATCCAGATTCTTTTGGGGAGTTACCAGTACAGTAAACATACCAGGAAGTACTTAATTTATTAAGCTACTGCTTTTCTTAATCTCAGTGGAGATATTTACTGATAAACAGCTACCTACGCAGCATGTTCATGTCGTTCCTAAATGAGCTTTTATCTCTCTCCCCTCACCAACAAATCAGATTCTTCTGAGGAGTTCCCAGTACATTATCCTTTCCCCTGTGTAATTACCTTAACAAGTTCCAGCTGTTTTTATTCTCAGAAGGTTTACTCCCTGATATACAGCTGCCTACCCCCTTCGTAAGTGCAGGTCCTAAATGAGCTTTTTTCTCTGTTCCCTCACCACAATCCAGATTCTTTTGGGGAGTTACCAGTACAGTAACCATACAAGGAAGTACTTAATTTATTAAGCTACTGCTTTTCTTAATCACAGTGGAGATATTTACTGATAAACAGCTATCTACGCAGCATGTTCATGTCGTTCCTAAATGAGCTTTTTTCTCTGTTCCCTCACCACAATCCACATTCTTTCGGGGAGTTACCAGTACAGTATCCATACCAGGAAGTCCTTAATTTATTAAGCTACTGCTGTTCTTAAACTCAGTGGAGATATTTACTGATAAACAGCTACGTATGCTGCATGTTCATGTCGTTCCTAAATGAGCTTTTATCTATCTCCCCTCACCACAAATCAGATTCTTCTGAGGAGTTATCAGTAAACTATCCTTTCCCCTGTGTAATTACCTTAACAAGCTCCAGCTGTTTTTATTCTCAGAAGGTTTACTCCCTGATATACAGCTGCCTACCCCCTTCGTAAGTGCAGGTCCTAAATGAGCTTTTTTTCTGTTCCCTCACCACAATCCAGATTCTTTTGGGGAGTTAGCAGTACAGTAACCATACCAGGAAGTACTTAATTTATTAAGCTACTGCTTTTCTTAATCTCAGTGGAGATATTTACTGATAAACAGCTACCTACGCAGCATGTTCATGTCGTTCCTAAATGAGCTTTTATATCTCTCCCCTCACCAAAATCAGATTCTTCTCAGGAGTTCCCAGTACATTATCCTTTCCCCTGTGTAATTACCTTAACAAGCTCCAGCTGTTTTTATTCTCAGAAGGTTTACTCCCTGATATACAGCTGCCTACCCCCTTCGTAAGTGCAGGTCCTGAATGAGCTTTTTTCTCTCTTCCTTTACCACAATCCAGATTCTTTTGGGGAGTTACCAGTACAGTAACCATACCAGGAAGTACTTAATTTATTAAGCTACTGCTTTTCTTACTCTCAGTAGAGATATTTACTGATAAACAGCTACCTACGCAGCATGTTCATGTCGTTCCTAAATGAGCTATTATCTCTCTCACCTCACCACAAATCAGATTCTTCTGAAGAGTTCCCAGTACATTATCCTTTCCCCTGTGTAATTACCTTTACAAGCTCCAGCTGTTTTTATTCTCAGAAGGTTTACTCCCTGATATACAGCTGCCTACCCCCTTCGTAAGTGCAGGTCCTAAATGAGCTTTTTTCTCTGTTTCCTCACCACAATCCAGATTCTTTTGGGGAGTTACCAGTACAGTAACCATACCAGGAAGTACTTAATTTATTAAGCTACTGCTTTTCTTAATCCTAGTGGAGATATTTGCTGATAAACAGCTACGTATGCAGCATGTTCATGTCGTTCCTAAATGAGCTTTTATCTCTCTCCCCTCACCACAAATCAGATTCGTCTGAGGAGTTCCCAGTACATTATCCTTTCCCCTGTGTAATTACCTTAACAAGTTCCAGCTGTTTTTATTCTCAGAAGGTTTACTCCCTGATATACAGCTGCCTACCCCCTTCGTAAGTGCAGGTCATAAATAAGCTTATTTCTCTGTTCCCTCACCACAACCAAGATTCTTTTGGGGAGTTACCAGTACAGTAACCATACCAGGAAGTACTTAATTTACTAAGCTACTGCTTTTCTTAATCTCAGTGGAGATATTTACTGATAAACAGCTACCTACGCAGCATGTTCATGTCGTTCCTAAATGAGCTTTTATCTCTCTCCCCTCACCAAAAATCAGATTCTTCTGAGGAGTTCCCTGTACATTATCCTTTCCCCTGTGTAATTATCTTAACAAGCTCCAGCTGTTTTTATACTCAGAAGGTTTACTCCCTGATTTACAGCTGCCTACCCCCTTCGTAAGTGCAGGTCCTAAATGAGCTTTTTTCTCTGTTCCCTCACCACAATCCAGATTCTTTTGGGGAGTTACCAGTACAGTAACCATACCAGGAAGTACTTAATTTATTAAGCTACTGCTTTTCTTAATCTCAGAGGAGATATTTACTGATAAACAGCTACCTACGCTGCATGTTCATGTCGTTCCTAAATGAGCTTTTATCTCTCTCCCCTCACCAAAAATCAGATTCTTCTGAGGAGTTCCCAGTACATTATCCTTTCCCCTGTGTAATTACCTTAACAAGCTCCAGCTGTTTTTATCTCAGAAGGTTTACTCCCTGACATACAGCTGCCTACCCCTTCGTAAGTGCAGGTCCTTAATGAGCTTTTTTCTCTGTTCCCTCACCACAATCCAGGTTCTTTTGGGGAGTTACCAGTACAGTAACCATACCAGGAAGTACTTAATTTATTAAGCTACTGATTTTCTTAATCTCAGTGGAGATATTTACTGATAAACAGCTACCTACACAGCACGTTCATGTCGTTCCTAAATGAGCTTTTATCTCTCTCCCCTCACCACAAATAAGATTCTTCTGAGCAGTTCCCAGTACATTATCCTTTCCCCTGTGTAATTAACTTAACAAGCTCCAGCTGATTTTATTCTCAGAATGTTTACTCCCTGACATACTGCTGCCTACCCCCTTCGTAAGTGCAGGTCCTAAATGAGCTTTTTTCTCTGTTCCCTCACCACAATCCAGATTCTTTTGGGGAGTTACCAGTACAGTAACCATACCAGGAAGTACTTAATTTATTAAGCTACTGATTTTCTTAATCTCAGTGGACTTATTTACTGATAAACAGCTACCTACGCAGCATGTTCATGTCGTTCCTAAATGAGCTTTTATCTCTCTCCCCTCACCACAAATCAGAATCTTCTGAGGATTTCCCAGTACATTGTCCTTTCCCCTGTGTAATTACCTTAACAATCTCCAGCTGTTTTTATTCTCAGAAGGTTTACTCCCTGATATACAGCTGCCTACCCCCTTCGTAAGTGCACGTCCTAAATGAGCTTTTTTCTCTGTTCCCTCACCACAATCCAGATTCTTTTGGGGAGTTACCAGTACAGTATCCATACCAGGAAGTACTTAATTTATTAAGCTACTGATTTTCTTAATCTCAGTGAAGATATTTACTGATAAACAGCTACCTACGCAGCATGTTCATGTCGTTCCTAAATGAGCTTTTTTCTCTGTTCCCTCACCAAAATCCAGATTCTTTTGGGGAGTTACCAGTACAGTATCCATACCAGGAATTACTTAATTTATTAAGCTACTGCTTTTCTTAATCTCAGTGTAGATATTTACTGATAAACAGCTACGTATGTAGCATGTTCATGTCGTTCATAAATGAGCTTTTATCTCTCTCCCCTCACCACAAATCAGATTCTTCTGAGGAGTTCCCAGTACATTATCCTTTTCCTGTGTAATTACCTTAACAAGCTCCAGCTGTTTTTATTCTCAGAAGGTTTACTCCCTGACATACAGCTGCCTACCCCCTTCGTAAGGGCAGGTCCTAAATGAGCTTTTTTCTCTGTTCCCTCACCACAATCCAGATTCTTTTGGGCAGTTACCAGTAGAGTAACAATACCAGGAAGTACTTAATTTATTAAGCTACTGCTTTTCTTAATCTCAGTGGAGATATTTACTGATAAACAGCTACCTACGCAGCATGTTCATGTCGTTCCTAAATGAGCTTTTATCTCTCTCCCCTCACCACAAATCAGATTCTTCTGAGGAGTTCCCAGTACATTATCCTTTCCCCTGTGTAATTACCTTAACAAGCTCCAGCTGTTTTTATTCTCAGAAGGTTTACTCCCTGATATACAGCTGCCTACCCCCTTCGTAAGTGCAGGTCCTAAATGAGCTTTTTTCTCTGTTCCCTCACCACAATCCAGGTTCTTTTGGGGAGTTACCAGTACAGTAACCATACCAGGAAGTACTTAATTTATTAAGCTACTGATTTTCTTAATCTCAGTGGAGATATTTACTGATAAACAGCTACCTACGCTGCACGTTCATGTCGTTCCTAAATGTGCTTTTATCTCTCTCCCCTCACCACAAATCAGATTCTTCTGAGGAGTTCCCAGTACATTATCCTTTCCCCTGTGTAATTACCTTAACAAGCTCCAGCTGTTTTTATTCTCAGAAGGTTTACTCCCTGACATACCGCTGCCTACCCCCTTCGTAAGTGCTGGTACTAAATGAGCTTTTTTCTCTGTTCCTCACCACAATCCAGGTTCTTTTGGGGAGTTACCAGTACAGTAACCGTACCAGGAAGTACTTAATTTATTAAGCTACTGCTTTTCTTAATCTCAGTGGAGATATTTACTGATAAACAGCTACCTACGCAGCATGTTCATGTCGTTCTTAAATGAGATTTTATCTCTCTCCCCTCATCACAAATCAGATTCTTCTGAGGAGTTCCCAGTATATTATCCTTTCCCCTGTGTAATTACCTTAACAAGCTCCAGCTGTTTTTATTCTCAGAATGTTTACTCCCTGATATACAGCTGCTTACCCCTTTCGTAAGTGCAGGTCTTAAATGAGCTTTTTTCTCTATTCCCTCACCACAATCCAGATTCTTTTGGGGAGTTACCAGTACAGTAACCATACCAGGAAGTATTCTAAGTTATTAAGCTACTGCTTTTCTTAATCTCAGTGGAGATATTTACTGATAAACAGCTACCTACGCAGCACGTTCATGTCGTTCCTAAATGAGCTTTTATCTCTCTCCTCTCACCAAAAATCAGATTCTTCTGAGGAGTTCCCACTACATTATCCTTTCCCCTGTGTAATTACCTTAACATGCTCCAGCTGTTTTTATTCTCAGAAGGTTTACTCCCTGATATACAGCTGCCTACCCCCTTCGAAAGTGCAGGTCCGAAATGAGCTTTTTTCTCTGTTCCCTCAACACAATCCAGATTCTTTTGGGGAGTTACCAGTACAGTAACCATACCAGGAGGTACTTAATTTATTAAGCTACTGCTTTTCTTAATCTCAGTGGAGATATTTACTGATAAACAGCTACCTACGCAGCACGTTCATGTCGTTCCTAAATGAGCTTTTATCTCTCTCCCCTCACCACAAATCAGATTCTTCTGAGGAGTTCCCAGTACATTATCCTTTCCCTTGTGTAATTACCTTAACAAGCTCCAGCTGTTTTTATTCTCAGAAGGTTTACTCCCTGATATAGAGCTGCCTACCCCCTTCGTAATTGCAGGTCTTAAATGAGGTTTTTTCTCTGTTCCCTCACCACAATCCAGATTCTTTTGGGGAGTTACCAGTACAGTAACCACACCAGGAAGTACTTAATTTATTAAGCTACTGCTTTTCTTAATCTCAGTGGAGATATTTACTGATAAACAGCTACCTACGCAGCATGTTTATGTCGTTCCTAAATGAGCTTTTTTCTCTGTTCTCTCACCACAATCCAGATTTTTTTGGGGAGTTACCAGTACAGTATCCATACCAGGAAGTACTTAATTTATTAAGCTACTGCTTTTCTTAATCGCAGTGGAGATATTTACTGATAAACAGCTACCTACGCAGCATGTTCATGTCGTTCCTACATGAGCTTTTATCTCTCTCCCCTCACCACAAATCAGATTCTTCTGAGGAGTTCCCAGTACATTATCCTTTCCCCTGTGTAATTACCTTAACAAGCTACAGCTGTTTTTATTCTCAGAAGGTTTACTCCCTGATATACAGCTGCCTACCCCCTTCGTAAGTGCAGGTCCTAAATGAGCTTTTTTCTCTGTTCCCTCACCACAATCCAGATTCTTTTGGGGAGTTACCAGTACAGTAACCATACCAGGAAGTACTTAATTTATTAAGCTACTGATTTTCTTAATCTCAGTGGACTTATTTACTGATAAACAGCTACCTACGCAGCATGTTCATGTCGTTCCTAAATGAGCTTTTATCTCTCTCCCCTCACCACATATCAGATTCTTCTGAGGAGTTCCCAGTACATTATCCTTTCCCCTGTGTAATTACCTTAACAAGCTCCAGCTGTTTTTATTCTCAGAAGGTTTACTCCCTGATATACAGCTGCCTACCCCCTTCGTAAGTGCAGGTCCTAATTGAGCTTTTTTCTCTGTTCCCTCACCACAATCCAGGTTCTTTTGGGGAGTTACCAGTACAGTAACCATACCAGGAAGTACTTAATTTATTAAGCTACTGATTTTCTTAATCTCAGTGGAGATATTTACTGATAAACAGCTACCTACGCTGCACGTTCATGTCGTTCCTAAATGTGCTTTTATCTCTCTCCCCTCACCACAAATCAGATTCTTCTGAGGAGTTCCCAGTACATTATCCTTTCCCCTGTGTAATTACCTTAACAAGCTCCAGCTGTTTTTATTCTCAGAAGGTTTACTCCCTGACATACCGCTGCCTACCCCCTTCGTAAGTGCTGGTACTAAATGAGCTTTTTTCTCTGTTCCTCACCACAATCCAGGTTCTTTTGGGGAGTTACCAGTACAGTAACCGTACCAGGAAGTACTTAATTTATTAAGCTACTGCTTTTCTTAATCTCAGTGGAGATATTTACTGATAAACAGCTACCTACGCAGCATGTTCATGTCGTTCTTAAATGAGATTTTATCTCTCTCCCCTCATCACAAATCAGATTCTTCTGAGGAGTTCCCAGTATATTATCCTTTCCCCTGTGTAATTACCTTAACAAGCTCCAGCTGTTTTTATTCTCAGAATGTTTACTCCCTGATATACAGCTGCTTACCCCTTTCGTAAGTGCAGGTCTTAAATGAGCTTTTTTCTCTATTCCCTCACCACAATCCAGATTCTTTTGGGGAGTTACCAGTACAGTAACCATACCAGGAAGTATTCTAAGTTATTAAGCTACTGCTTTTCTTAATCTCAGTGGAGATATTTACTGATAAACAGCTACCTACGCAGCCCGTTCATGTCGTTCCTAAATGAGCTTTTATCTCTCTCCTCTCACCAAAAATCAGATTCTTCTGAGGAGTTCCCACTACATTATCCTTTCCCCTGTGTAATTACCTTAACATGCTCCAGCTGTTTTTATTCTCAGAAGGTTTACTCCCTGATATACAGCTGCCTACCCCCTTCGAAAGTGCAGTCCGAAATGAGCTTTTTTCTCTGTTCCCTCAACACAATCCAGATTCTTTTGGGGAGTTACCAGTACAGTAACCATACCAGGAGGTACTTAATTTATTAAGCTACTGCTTTTCTTAATCTCAGTGGAGATATTTACTGATAAACAGCTACCTACGCAGCACGTTCATGTCGTTCCTAAATGAGCTTTTATCTCTCTCCCCTCACCACAAATCAGATTCTTCTGAGGAGTTCCCAGTACATTATCCTTTCCCTTGTGTAATTACCTTAACAAGCTCCAGCTGTTTTTATTCTCAGAAGGTTTACTCCCTGATATACAGCTGCCTACCCCCTTCGTAATTGCAGGTCTTAAATGAGGTTTTTTTCTCTGTTCCCTCACCACAATCCAGATTCTTTTGGGGAGTTACCAGTACAGTAACCACACCAGGAAGTACTTAATTTATTAAGCTACTGCTTTTCTTAATCTCAGTGGAGATATTTACTGATAAACAGCTACCTACGCAGCATGTTTATGTCGTTCCTAAATGAGCTTTTTTCTCTGTTCTCTCACCACAATCCAGATTTTTTTGGGGAGTTACCAGTACAGTATCCATACCAGGAAGTACTTAATTTATTAAGCTACTGCTTTTCTTAATCGCAGTGGAGATATTTACTGATAAACAGCTACCTACGCAGCATGTTCATGTCGTTCCTACATGAGCTTTTATCTCTCTCCCCTCACCACAAATCAGATTCTTCTGAGGAGTTCCCAGTACATTATCCTTTCCCCTGTGTAATTACCTTAACAAGCTACAGCTGTTTTTATTCTCAGAAGGTTTACTCCCTGATATACTGCTGCCTACCCCCTTCGTAAGTGCAGGTCCTAAATGAGCTTTTTTCTCTTTTCCCTCACCACAATCCAGATTCTTTTGGGGAGTTACCAGTACAGTAACCATACCAGGAATTACTTAATTTATTAAGCTACTGCTTTTCTTAATCTCAGTGGAGATATATACTGATAAACAGCTACCTACGCAGCATGTTCATGTCGTTCCTAAATGAGCTTTTATCTCTCTCCCCTCACCACAAATCAGATTCTTCTGAGGAGTTCCCAGTACATTATCCTTTCCCCTTTGTAATTTCCTTAACAAGCTACATCTGTTTTTATTCTCAGAAGGTTTACTCCCTGATATACAGCTGCCTACCCCCTTCGTAAGTGCAGGTCCTAAATGAGCTTTTTTCACTGTTCCCTCACCACAATCCAGATTCTTTTGGGGAGTTACCAGTACAGTAACCATACCAGGAAGTACTTAATTTATTAAGCTACTGCTTTTCTTAATCTCTGTGGAGATATTTACTGATAAACAGCTACCTACGCAGCATGTTCATGTCGTTCCTAAATGAGCTTTTATCTCTCTCCCCTCACCACAAATCAGATTCTTCTGAGGAGTTCCCAGTACATTATCCTTTCCCCTGTGTAATTACCTTAACAAGCTCCAGCTGTTTTTATTCTCAGAAGGTTTACTTCCTGATATACAGCTGCTTACCCCCTTCGTAAGTGCAGGTCCTAAATGAGCTTTTTTCTCTGTTCCATCACCACAATCCAGATTCTTTTGGGGAGTTACCAGTACAGTAACCATAGCAGGAAGTACTTAATTTATTAAGCTACTGCTTTTCTTAATCTCAGTGGAGATATTTACTGATAAACAGCTACCTATGCAGCATGTTCATGTCGTTCCTAAATGAGCTTTTATCTCTCTCCCCTCATCACAAATCAGATTCTTCAGAGGATTTCCCAGTACATTATCCTTTCCCCTGTCTAATTACCTTAACAAGCTCCAGCTGTTTTTATTCTCAGAAGGTTTACTCCCTGATATACAACTGCCTACCCCCTTCGTAAGTGCAGGTCCTAAATGAGCTTTTTTCTGTTCCCTCACCACAATCCAGATTCTTTTGGGGAGTTACCAGTACAGTAACCATACCAGGAAGTACTTAATTTATTAAGCTACTGCTTTTCTTAATCTCAGTGGAGATAGTTACTTATAAACAGCTACCTACGCAGCATGTTCATGTCGTTCCTAAATGAGCTTTTATCTCTCTCCCCTCACCACAAATCAGATTCTTCTGAGGAGTTCCCAGTACATTATCCTTTCCCCTGTGTAATTACCTTAACAAACTACAGCTGTTTTTATTCTCAGAAGGTTTACTCCCTGATATACAGCTGCCTACCCCCTTCGTAACTACAGGTCTTAAATGAGCTTTTTTCTCTATTCCCTCACCACAATCCAGATTCTTTTGGGGAGTTACCAGTACAGTAACCATACCAGGAAGTACTTAATTTATTAAGCTACTGCTTTTCTTAATCTCAGTGGAGATATTTACTGATAAACAGCTACCTACGCAGCATGTTCATGTCGTTCCTAAATGAGCTTTTATCTCTCTCCCCTCACCACAAATCAGATTCTTCTGAGGAGTTCCCAGTACATTATCCTTTCCACTGTGTAATTACCTTAACAAACTCCAGCTGTTTTTATTCTCAGAAGTTTTACTCCCTGACATACAGCTGCCTACCCCCTTCGTAAGTGCAGGTCCTAAATGAGCTATTTTCTCTGTTCCCTCACCACAATCCATATTCTTTTGGGGAGTTACCACTACAATAACCATACCAGGAAGTACTTAATTTATGAAGCTACTGCTTTTCTTAATCTCAGTGGAGATATTTACTGATAAACAGCTACGTATGCAGCATGTTCATGTCGTTCCTAAATGAGCTTTTATCTCTCTCCCCTCACCACAAATCAGATTCTTCTGAGGAGTTCCCAGTATATTATCCTTTCCCCTGTGTAATTACCTTAACAAGCTCCAGCTGTTTTTATTCTCAGATGTTTACTCCCTGATATACAGCTGCTTACCCCTTCGTAAGTGCAGGTCTTAAATGAGCTTTTTTCTCTATTCCCTCACCACAATCCAGATTCTTTTGGGGAGTTACCAGTACAGTAACCATACCAGGAGGTACTTAATTTATTAAGCTACTGCTTTTCTTAATCTCAGTGGAGATATTTACTGATAAACAGCTACCTACGCAGCACGTTCATGTCGTTCCTAAATGAGCTTTTATCTCTCTCCCCTCACCACAAATCAGATTCTTCTGAGGAGTCCCAGTACATTATCCTTTCCCTTGTGTAATTACCTTAACAAGCTCCAGCTGTTTTTATTCTCAGAAGGTTTACTCCCTGATATACAGCTGCCTACCCCCATCGTAATTGCAGGTCTTAATGAGGTTTTTTCTCTGTTCCCTCACCACAATCCAGATTCTTTTGGGGAGTTACCAGTACAGTAACCACACCAGGAAGTACTTAATTTATTAAGCTACTGCTTTTCTTAATCTCAGTGGAGATATTTACTGATAAACAGCTACCTACGCAGCATGTTTATGTCCGTTCCTAAATGAGCTTTTTTTCTCTGTTCTCTCACCACAATCCAGATTTTTTTGGGGAGTTACCAGTACAGTATCCATACCAGGAAGTACTTAATTTATTAAGCTACTGCTTTTCTTAATCGCAGTGGAGATATTTACTGATAAACAGCTACCTACGCAGCATGTTCATGTCGTTCCTAAATGAGCTTTTATCTCTCTCCCCTCACCACAAATCAGATTCTTCTGAGGAGTTCCCAGTACATTATCCTTTCCCCTGTGTAATTACCTTAACAAGCTACAGCTGTTTTTATTCTCAGAAGGTTTACTCCCTGATATACAGCTGCCTACCCCCTTCGTAAGTGCAGGTCCTAAATGAGCTTTTTTCTCTGTTCCCTCACCACAATCCAGATTCTTTTGGGGAGTTACCAGTACAGTAACCATACCAGGAATTACTTAATTTATTAAGCTACTGCTTTTCTTAATCTCAGTGGAGATATTTACTGATAAACAGCTACCTACGCAGCATGTTCATGTCGTTCCTAAATGAGCTTTTATCTCTCTCCCCTCACCACAAATCAGATTCTTCTGAGGAGTTCCCAGTACATTATCCTTTCCCCTTTGTAATTTCCTTAACAAGCTACAGCTGTTTTTATTCTCAGAAGGTTTACTCCCTGAATACAGCTGCCTACCCCCTTCGTAAGTGCAGGTCCTAAATGAGCTTTTTTCACTGTTCCCTCACCACAATCCAGATTCTTTTGGGGAGTTACCAGTACAGTAACCATACCAGGAAGTACTTAATTTATTAAGCTACTGCTTTTCTTAATCTCTGTGGAGATATTTACTGATAAACAGCTACCTACGCAGCATGTTCATGTCGTTCCTAAATGAGCTTTTATCTCTCTCCCCTCACCACAAATCAGATTCTTCTGAGGAGTTCCCAGTACATTATCCTTTCCCCTGTGTAATTACCTTAACAAGCTCCAGCTGTTTTTATTCTCAGAAGGTTTACTTCCTGATATACAGCTGCTTACCCCCTTCGTAAGTGCAGGTCCTAAATGAGCTTTTTTCTCTGTTCCATCACCACAATCCAGATTCTTTTGGGGAGTTACCAGTACAGTAACCATAGCAGGAAGTACTTAATTTATTAAGCTACTGCTTTTCTTAATCTCAGTGGAGATATTTACTGATAAACAGCTACCTATGCAGCATGTTCATGTCGTTCCTAATGAGCTTTTATCTCTCTCCCCTCACCACAAATCAGATTCTTCTGAGGAGTTCCCAGTACATTATCCTTTCCCCTGTGTAATTACCTTAACAAGCTCCAGCTGTTTTTATTCTCAGAAGCGATACTCCCTGATATACAGGTGCATACCCCCTTCGTAAGTGCAGGTCTTAAATGAGCTTTTTTCTCTGTTCCGTGACCACAATCCAGATGCTTTTGGGGAGTTACCAGTACAGTAACCATACCAGGAAGTACTTAATTTATTAAGCTACTGCTTTTCTTAATCTCAGTGGAGATATTTTACTGATAAACAGCTACCTATGCAGCATGTTCATGTCGTTCCTAAATGAGCTTTTATCTCTCTCCCCTCATCACAAATCAGATTCTTCAGAGGAGTTCCCAGTACATTATCCTTTCCCCTGTCTAATTACCTTAACAAGCTCCAGCTGTTTTTATTCTCAGAAGGTTTACTCCCTGATATACAACTGCCTACCCCCTTCGTAAGTGCAGGTCCTAAATGAGCTTTTTTCTGTTCCCTCACCACAATCCAGATTCTTTTGGGGAGTTACCAGTACAGTAACCATACCAGGAAGTACTTAATTTATTAAGCTACTGCTTTTCTTAATCTCAGTGGAGATAGTTACTTATAAACAGCTACCTACGCAGCATGTTCATGTCGTTCCTAAATGAGCTTTTATCTCTCTCCCCTCACCACAAATCAGATTCTTCTGAGGAGTTCCCAGTACATTATCCTTTCCCCTGTGTAATTACCTTAACAAACTACAGCTGTTTTTATTCTCAGAAGGTTTACTCCCTGATATACAGCTGCCAACCCCCTTCGTAAGTACAGGTCTTAAATGAGCTTTTTTCTCTATTCCCTCACCACAATCCAGATTCTTTTGGGGAGTTACCAGTACAGTAACCATACCAGGAAGTATTCTAAGTTATTAAGCTACTGCTTTTCTTAATCTCAGTGGAGATATTTACTGATAAACAGCTACCTACGCAGCACGTTCATGTCGTTCCTAAATGAGCTTTTATCTCTCCTCTCACCAAAAATCAGATTCTTCTGAGGAGTTCCCAGTACATTATCCTTTCCCCTGTGTAATTACCTTAACATGCTCCAGCTGTTTTTATTCTCAGAAGGTTTACTCCCTGATATACAGCTGCCTACCCCCTTCGTAAGTGCAGGTCCTAAATGAGCTTTTTTCTCTGTTCCCTCACCACAATCCAGATTCTTTTGGGAGTTACCAGTACAGTAACCATACCAGGAATTACTTAATTTATTAAGCTACTGCTTTTCTTAATCTCAGTGGAGATATTTACTGATAAACAGCTACCTACGCAGCATGTTCATGTCGTTTCCTAAATGAGCTTTTATCTCTCTCCCCTCACCACAAATCAGATTCTTCTGAGGAGTTCCCAGTACATTATCCTTTCCCCTTTGTAATTACCTTAACAAGCTACAGCTGTTTTTATTCTCAGAAGGTTTACTCCCTGATATACAGCTGCCTACCCCCTTCGTAAGTGCAGGTCCTAAATGAGCTTTTTTCACTGTTCCCTCACCACAATCCAGATTCTTTTGGGGAGTTACCAGTACAGTAACCATACCAGAAGTACTTAATTTATTAAGCTACTGCTTTTCTTAATCTCTGTGAGATATTTACTGATAAACAGCTACCTACGCAGCATGTTCATGTCGTTCCTAAATGAGCTT
>NW_025959256.1:0-56175 GCF_023159225.1 Perognathus longimembris pacificus | reverse complement strand
AAAAAAAAGAGCTAATCACCATGAAAAATATTGGCAAGGGGATATACAAATTTCTTAGTATCCCGGATTGAAAAGTCATCTTCAATTTTATTAAATAACTTCAGTGTTCGTGGTGAACCTGGTCTGAATAGCTGTGAAGCCCTGGTGTCTAATGTTATATTAGTGCAGAGTTTTTTGTGGTTATTATATTCGCAAGTGATCTGACCTGTAGGTAAAAATGAAGACTAAAGGAAATTAGTTCTTTATTTTGTTCTCAGTACCTTGCCAGAAATATTCTTCCATGTTGTCCATTTTTCTGTGTAGTTATAAGAAACCATAGTGACAGTGTGTATTAGAAGGATAGAGACGAAAGGGGTAGTGAATGAGCACCCCCACCCCCCACCCCCGAATCATTAAATCTTCATTCAGAGACTTCTGAGCCTTGGTTGTTGTCTGTAGACCTAACAATTTAAAAGCTCTTGGAATATGGCCAGGGGAAGGCATTTAGTGGATCCAATGTTATATAAGGCATCAAAACTCCCATGAATCTCAAGAAGTTCTTTAGATAAACATGGTGAATGTATTTATGAACATTCTAGTTTCTTTCATCCTTATGCATGGAAAATGAGTCTTTTTCTCTCATATGGAAGAGGCTCATTTCAATGTAGTCATGTGCTTCATAATGACACTTCAACCCAAGACAGGTCACAAATATAACAGTGGACCCCTAAGATTGTGTAACCTAGTGATGTCATAGCCAGCTTAGTTTGTGTGAGTGAGCTGTGTGATGTTTGCTCAGCAGTGGGATGGCAACAGCACAGCCCTTAGAACACGCCCCAGTTATGATTAAGCTGCAGGTGACTGTGAAAAACTTTGCGGCTGCTGTTCACTGCTGGCTCACGCCTGTAATCCTGGCTACTCAGTAGGTGGAGATCTGAGAATTGCAGTTCAAAGCCAGCCTAGTCAGCAAAGTCTATGAGACTCTTATCTCCCAACAAACTAGAAAAAGCTGGAAAAGGCACTGTGGCTCAAGTGGTAGAACGCTAGCCTTGAGCACAGAGAGGCTCAGGGATAGCACCCAAGACCCTGAGTCCAAGCCCCAGGACTGGGGATAAAAAGGACTACTGCCTGTAATTTCTTATAGTTTGCGGTTGGTTTTTGTCTCATGATAACTAGTTCAGGCACAGTTTAGACTTTTCAATTTTCAGGTTATACAGCATAAAAGCTTTTAGTATTTGTATTTAGTATTTGTATTTGACCATCTTTGAGATATATTATTTTTTCAGTGAAGGCTTTTGATGAGAAGACAAAGCGTGGATGTTTGACATTGTGTGTTTCATCCTGAGTAGTTGAGAAAGACCTCAGAAGTAAGATATTCAAGGGAAGAACTTTTCCAGGACAGGAATGAAATCACAGCTGCCCCTGCCCCATAGAGATGATGTTAATTTCCCCGACAGTGGGTAGGGTAGGTATAGGACTTCACAAATCACACCTGGCAGGAAAGAGCATCTTTTGACTATACAAAAAAATCCAGTACACGGGCTGTGTGTATGTGGGGAGCTTAAATTTAATTTGGAAGATTCATAACAAACTTGGTAATATGTTGAAAAGTGACCACACTGAGTTCTATTTCCAGAGGAGATACTATTGTTTTTATGATGCTTCATGTAGGCCAGTGATTGAACTCTTGTCATCTGGGAGAAAGCTATTATCCTTAAGAGTTTGCTGTATATTCCCTGGGATGATTATTACAGACTTTGTTTTTCCATCTTGCTTTTTTTGGGGTCAGTCTGGGCCTTGGACTCAGGGCCTGAGCACTGTCCCTGGCTTCTTCCCGCTCAATGCTAGACTCTGCCACCTGAGCCA
The DNA here is from genome assembly GCF_023159225.1 of Perognathus longimembris pacificus. Classification (NCBI taxonomy): domain Eukaryota; kingdom Metazoa; phylum Chordata; class Mammalia; order Rodentia; family Heteromyidae; genus Perognathus; species Perognathus longimembris. Next base: position 54,330 of record NW_025959256.1, on the reverse strand, counting down.
CAGCGCCACTTCTGGCCGTTTTCCATATATGTGGTGCTGGGGTATCGAACAGAGAGCTTCTTGCCACTAGGCCATATTCCCAGCCCTGTTTTTCCATCTTAATGTGATAAATGAATAATAAACAGCAATTCTCTTGGGTTGTTGTTTATTGGTTGCTCTATCACCTGCTTTCCTTCTTGCCACCACTAGAACTCTGCATTACATCAGTTTTTACCTGGCTCCTTGGGAGGGAACTCTGAAGGGGCACATTCAAACACACAGAACCAGATGGGGCTTTTGGTGAGTTACAGAAATAAACTCAGTTCTGCATGTCCAATAACAAGACATCACCCAAACGCAGGCTTTGTGTTAAAAGATTCTGGAGAAAACCAGCTGATGCAGGATTATCTTAGGGAATGAGCTGGCTGGCCAAAAGGGCTTAGAAAGAAGATATGGCACTTCCCACCTGATTTGGCTGGAACCTCTGTTCGCCATGTGTGACTAAGACTTGTCACCCAGACATCTGTTTGCAGGACAGAGTGAGACAAGTGTGACCTCAACTCAGTTCCTGTGGACACATGCCCATCCATTGAAGTTGACACTCTTGATGACAGGCTGAGTCTCAGAGCCAAGGGTCGGTAGCAAAGAAGCAAATTTGTGTTGTTTGTACTCACTGATGGCTTCTGCTAGAACTCAGGTCTTACTGGGGTTTTTCCCAGGTAGCCTCTGTGGGAAGGCTTTGAGGACGATTTATTGAATGGCTTCTCACAGTAGGAGAGGCTCTTTGTGATTTACTTTCTATAACTAGGAGAGTTTTAAGTGCTAGCAATCTTAGGATTTGTCCCCTGGGCAGAGGGACTCCAGAGCTAGAAGCCTAATAAGGAATCCAGAATGAGCTGGATATGTCTAGACTGCAATCTTAGATCTGATACTAAATAATGGTGTGACTGTGATCAAATGAATGCACTTCATTTTTTCACCAGGAAAAAAAAAGAGTAGAAATTCCTTCTCCATTGTACGATTTATGTAAATTGTTTGGCATATTAGTGTTTAGAGCTTAAATAATACTTCTGTTTTTTTTTGTGTTGGTTTTTTTTTTGTAAGTTTCTCAGAAAGACTAGCAAATTCTCTTACCACTAAAGCTGCAACCCACAGTTCATTAGTCTTTTTCTTACATTTCCTTCCTCTGCTCCACAGAGGAACAAGTGGGAAATGTTGCAAAAGTTGCTCAGAACCTAAAGCTAATGTACAGGGCGGTTAGTTAAACATCTGTAGGTCATTTATAAAGATAATCTTGCCTGTCAGTATCTCTTGGTGTTGTAGCAGTGGAATTTGGGGTTTTCATGATACCTAGTTTTGTCTCCAAAGTGTTTACCAAAATGACAGGGGAAACAGACCATTTAGACCGAAGCATACCGGGTAGAAAGACTTGGATTTATTGGGCATGGACTTAGTAAAGAGTGTCTTTACAGCTTCAATATGAGATGTTTACCAAAATGAGTGTCTTCTCCATCTGACTCGTAGACCTATTCAAATCAGATTTATTTATACAGTGATATTTATAACATAAAATTGGACAGTCATTATTATATCATCTTTGTCCTCAGTAGAAAGGCATATTTACCTTTTTTGTAAGATCAAGAGACGCTCTAGAAAACCAAAAGAAAATTTTCTTTTAAGAACCCCAAATAATTCATCAAAGCTATGTTTAGCAGATTTGCGTTAGCAATGGCAGAGACAAGGAAATAACAGCTGCTATTTGTGGCTTGATCCCTGTCATACCTGACTGTCTCTAAGAGAGTAACTTGGCTCGTCACTATGGCTACAGAATTCTACTTCAGGTTGTGTTCTTTGGATCTTCCATGAAGTATGCACAAAGCAGGCATATTTACAGAAAGGTTTCTCTGTCCAGCCAATGAAGAACGATGGGAATGGATACACCATTCAAGTGATAAGAACTCATTCATCAGTACCATTGGCCTCCTCAGCCTATTAGGTGTTGAAAAGATATGTCCCAGCCATCCCAGAGGACCATGCAGAGATCATCACAGACAGGAGAAAAGGTTCAAAAGGAGGTTTATAAGTGGGGCCATAGTTCCCATGGGAGAGGGAGCTACATGGTGTCTGCACCTTATCCAGGTGGCAGCTTCTCTCTCTGGGGGTAAAGGGGAAGTAGATAGGTAGTGAGTAGGAGTGGCTCATAAGGTATGGGTGGATCTGGAGGCTAGTGGGAGGAGCTGAGGACCTGAGGCTAAGGAAAATGCAAACAAGTATAAGAACCTCTGTGTTGTCATCCATGTAGAATAGGAAATGAAGAAAGCCACCTTGGCTTTTTCATTAACATGTTAAACAGTCTTGTGCAAATCATTTCCACATATGGCTTTTTACAAACTGGTCATATCATTGTACGTAAGAGCTGGGCAATAACGACTTAGCATCTTAGTCAATTCTCTACCTAGCATAAATTCTAAACAGATACCAGATTTTGGGATTATTTTTGGGGGGGAGCAAATAAGGCAGACTTGCCCTGTATCCTCATGGAGTTTCTAGTTCCATGAAGATGACACCAAATGTTAATTTGAAAAGGACTTTCCATGTGGGATAAGCAAAATCAAGAGGCGTACATTTTGGAGCATATAACCTAAATCTATGAAATGTTTACAATATGGGAAGTTGTTTAAATGGTTTGGTGGTAGAGAAAGAAAACTATACTTATGTTTCAGAAATTCATAATAGAAGAAAATATGGCTCCTGAGAAAATCTGTAGGAATGGATACAAAGTTTTGTTGGTTGCCTTTTGAATTTCTAAGAATTGATGGATAGGTAGATAAAGGTACACTGGTAGCTGATCTGCTGATATTCCAAATGAAAGAAACATGATATTTTTTTTTCTTGGTCATGGGGCTTGAACTCTGGGCCTGGGCTCTGTCCTGAGCTCTTCAGCTCTACCCACCTGAGCCACTTTCTAAACATGATTTTTAATATAGAATGGACAGCCTGTTCTATAGGATGATAGTCTATTCTATTCTATGAATAGTGAGATTAAAGTTGAGAACTTCTTGTGTGGAGTGTTTAACAGCTACAGGTAAAAAGTGAGACTAGAAGCCATCTGGTGGTGGCTCAGTTATAATTCTAGCTTCTTAGGAGATTGCAATCTGAAGGTTGAGATTCAAAGCCAGCCTAGGCAGGAATTTTCCATGAGTCTCTCACCTTCAATAGCCACCAAAAAGCCAAAGTAGAGCTGTGGCTCAAGTGATAGAAAGCCAGCCTTGAGCAAAAAAGTTAAGGGGCATTGCCCAGGCCCTGAGTTCAAGCCCTAGTATGAGCATACACAGAAAGTAGATACTTCTTAAGGTATCCTCTATACTTATGAAATGACTATTTACAAAATGGGAGTAAATGCCAACAAGTGCAAGTACCCCTCATTCCCAAGTGGGAGCAGTACAGATCCTGGTGATGGATTGAGGTCGCCCCAGTATGGTGATGGACGTAAATGGTCACGCTTGCTTTGAGATAGAGCATTCTTCCCCCTGGTGTCAGAGCCTTTGTGTTCCTTTGCTAATCCAGTGGATTTGAGCATATACAACTCCATGTCTTGCTGTATACATTTTCAATGATATAGAGAACAGAAACAGTTTTACCTTAAGAAACTAGAATAAGCAACTTGAGATGGTGAATGTTATGGAAATGAAAATGGCAGATATTCTCCACTTCCTGTGACACAGAACAGGGCACAGTGATGAGGGTGCCCCCACGAATGTCCCCAGTAAGTCTTTCTGAGGCCTAATGAATCCAACAGGCTGGACATGACATGCTCAGTGACTTTTCTGCTGAGAGTGGACAAGGACAAGTTGCCTTTTGAAAGGGTGTTCTTGTTCTCTTTTGTCTGCCTTGTTTACAATGAAGAAGCTAATTCTTCCAATTCTTGCTCTGTGATGCTTGGCTTGGAACTTGAGGCCTTTCCCTTGCTTCATTTAAACCACTCCTCCAGTTCCTTTTTTTTTTTTTTTGGCTTTTGAGTTATCTTTGGATAGTCTTTTGGGCTGGCCAGCCCTCCCCTTCCTCTATCTCTTCCACCTTTCTCCCTTTTCCTCTGCCCTTTTCACTCTTCTTCCCCTTTAACTCCTCCTCCCCTCCCTCCCCCTGCTTTTCATTTGATCAGGTGGTCTCAAGACTGTGCTCCTCCCTACCTCTGTTCCCCAGTATCTGGGAAACAGAAGTGTGCCACGATGTCTGGCTTCCTTTCCCTTTCTCACTGTAGTAATTCCGTTGGTAATTATGTAAAAGGATACCAATACTATATGGAATTTCAATTCACTGTACCTTATTCGATGTGTGGGAGCAAGCATTCTTTCAAGGCCACAGTCTGCTCTGCTTCTGATTGCTTTGTAAGGCTGTAAAATCAACACTGTGACATGACCAAAATGGAAGCCATCCAAGACCTATCATGAAAAATTGTTTGGGTGCCCTCCTTACCAGGTTAGAGACTTTCTGGGGTGGTTTGGTGGAAGTGGAGAATGTGAAAACTGTTTATGGATGACTCTGAGCTGCAGGCTGAAACCTGAAACACAGGATATGACTGGCTACACCTAGAAGCATTGCTACCTAACCTGGCTTGCCAAGATGGGTGAAGTTTGGTGGGTGGTTTAAAGTGCCATGGAATTTCACAATGCCCCCATCCCTCCCCAATTTGTGTTAACAATGGTGATTCTTACGTGGAGATAGGAGGAACTGAGCTAAATAGGAGTTCACTACTCCACCAGTTTCTTCCCAATTGAATTGGGAGCTATCCCTTGTCTTCTTTGGTGATGGACAAAATCAGTAGAGAAAGCAAATAGTTTCTCCAACCCATCAGCTCTAAGATACCTGAAATGCAGTCAATGTTGCACTTGTGTATAGTAGATACAGCCACAGCCATGAACTTTGGGCTAGTATTCCAACAGCTAGAATAAGTGGAATTAATACTGTCATTCAACTTACTGTGGAACTTCTTCCCCTCAAAATTTGGAATTTCTATGAGTACAGGATAATTTGGAATTACGATGACACTTCTGACGTCATTGCATCCAGAGATGTCACTGCCTCTTCAGTTGAAGGCCTTATTCTCTTCACGAATGGTAGTTGAAATGTATTCATTTCCCTTCATAATGTGTTCCTTACATTGATCACTAGATTCATGCAGTTTTTGTTATAAGGGCATACTTATGGCTTTGACACCTAAAATGTAAAAAAAAAAATTATAATTTCAATTTATAGGCGTTCTGGTCTTCATTATGGACATGAAGCTTTAATTCTTGTATTTAAAATATATTCACACGTTATAAAATACAATGATCATATTTACTCTAATTGAGTAAATTGTAGCAAGCTCTGGCTTGTACATTATGGTATAACTGGGAGTCAGAATATATGTCTAGATAGTCTTCTTTGTTATCGGTTCCTCTCGCCTCTTTTCCCACTCTTCTCACCTCTTTTCCTCCTCTTCCTTCTCCCTTTTCTTCCAAAAGAGCTCAATGTTCCTCACTGAAAGTTAATTCCTTAATCTGTTAGCAATAGAAAGTTGGGGAAATGCACAATGTAACCCACTGTGATATACATCACAAACATCAACATCTCTCACCCCATCCGTCTGCCTTAAAGTCTGAGATTTTTTTAAAGCCTTTAAGTCATCCCAGTTTTTTACATGTTTCTGTGCATTTTTTCATTTTTCTTTGTGCTTTTTTACTTTTTGGTGCCTGCACCAGGGCTTGTAACAGGTCCTGAGTGCTATCCCTTAGCCTTTGCACTCAAGGATAGTGGTCTACCACTTGAACCACAGCTCTGTTTCCTGATTTTTTGGTGATTAATTGTAGATAAGAGACTTTCTGGTGCATGCTTTCTTTGAACCTTGATTCTCAGAAATCATTCTCTTGAGGATTACAGACATGAGCCACTGGCACCTTGCTCCTTTGAGCTTTTATTCTTCACACATACGCACATAGAGTCTTGTCAACAAGTTGCTGCTGCCATTAACTTTTTAATATAGTTATTGTTAACACTAGAGTTTTGTTGAGCAGTTAATGTTTAGCTGGCCAAATAGTATCTGCAACATAACTTTCCCCAAATTACAATGTCCCTTAGTATCTGAAGTGGGTTGGCTCTACAACCCATGTGGCTAATGAAGTTCTTTTGATATAAAACAGTATAATATTTGCATATAAACTACAAACATCCTTCATATACTTTGTCTTCTCTAGATTGCTTACAGTAAGTAATATAATTGAAATAATGTGTAACTAGATTTTATACCATATTATAGGGCATTATGACAAGAAAACAGTGTGAATGTGTTTTAGTACAGATGCCACTGCTTTCCCTTAAAAGATGTACAATCTGTAATTGGTTGAATTTGCATATGCAGAGTATTTATTTGTGCATTATTTATAGAAACTATGGTGTAAGAAAGTTGGTCTTTGGTAAAATGATGATGGTTCTATGTTGAAACTGAAATGGAATCCAGGAGGAGACTGTGAGTTTTGTGTCTGCATTTAAATGACAGGCAAGATCTTGAGAAATTACTAATATTGTAGCCAATATTGACTGAGAAATCCAATGCATTTCACAGAGAGAGTGTAAATCTGGCCACATTGTAACGAGTACAACAGAAGGAAAATTGAAAGACTATCTTGTTCCCATTGAAATGAATGTCCACTGTCATCAGGTGTTTGAGCAGGGAGTTGTGGATAGCTCTTTGGCCAAGCAAAGCACATTTTATACGTGTCTGGTAGGACATGCAATAGAATGACACAGCAGCTCTACAAGCTATTGAGCTTTGTTGAGTGATAGTTTTCCCTTCCGTATATCGTTTCAAACTATGGGCTTCAAGGAAGTCTGCAACATAAAAATGACTTTTTGTTTTGACAGACCTGGGGCTTGAACTCAGGGCCTGGCACTGAGTATCTTTTGCTCAAGGCTGGCACTCAGCTCTACTCTGAACTATCTGGTGGTTGGAGCTTAGTGTCTTGTAGACTTTTCCTGCCCAGGCTTGCTTTGAACTGTGATCCTCAGATCTCATTTCTGAATAGCTAGGATTGTAGGCATAGGCCACCAGTACCTGACTTCCCGACTTCCTGAATTTTTGCTCCTCTGTCCTCTGTCCTCCTCCTCAGGCCCCCCTTCCTTCCTTCCTCCTCCTTTTTTCACCTTTCTTCTTTTTTCCCCTTCCTCCTCCTTTTTTCATCTTTCTTCTTTTTTCCCCTTTTCTTCATTGCTTTGCTTTCTGAGAGAATTCAATGATCAGCCAACCATGAAATGGGAAAGTGGACCAAATAAGGCTGGATAATTTATTTGAGCCAAACAGAGGTATTATAATCTATTAAAAATATTTAGCCAACACACTGTATTCGTGACTTTATCTCATAACCCTGCAGATTGTCTGGTAGTTGCCCAGGACCTGAGGCAGGAAGGCGGACCCATGTGCCTGAACTTTCCAGTCATGTCTTTGCAACTGGTAGTTTTTAATAAAAGAAAAACTCTAACATTGTGAAATTACATCAGTGAAGAAACCATAGCTTTTTATGTTCTTGTATATGCTTTTCTTCTGTGCAATGTTATTCAATGCCCTAAATTTCAGCTACTTTTGAGATATTTTCTTGAATGTTGAGATTAGTCTGGAAATCAGGCTAGGAATAAATGAAATGCTGGTGTGGTAATAAAATTTATGTTACCATTTTATGAATATGAAAATGTCTAATTGTTATAACACAAGGTATCTTTGGATTAAGAAGTCTAGGACATTTTATTCTTTTACACCTTTTTTTTTAAAGCAGGAAAAACCTTTGCTTCTACCATCAGTCTTGAAGCAGAAATCCCAGAAAAAAGAATTTTATAATCAGTCACAAAGAATTCCTACACGCATCATGTATCCCTTCCTCATCATTTCCCATTTCTTAGGAGTCTCCACATTGTTTAATTGTAATCATGTGCAACTAGCATTTTAAAGCTTCACACTGCTTTCACATTTATGGGATATGATGAGAAGATTAAGAATGGTTGAAACTCAAGAGTAAATACAGGAAACTTAAGAGTAGATGTAGAAATGTGACTCCACCAGGCTTTCATGGAGCACACATTACCCCAGTGGGCTTCATGTTGTGGCCATCCATGTATAGAAGAACAAACTAGAAGGTGCACTCTCCCAAACAACCCTCATTCTAGTCAGGCCCCTCTCCTGTACTCTGCTTTGCAATTCTGTAGCAGGAATCTAAACTCTGGTTTCCTTCCATTGCATTGGTGTTGTTTGACCTGACTTTCCCTCAGCTTGGAACTTACGCATATGGGACTCAGGTGGCAGGGCCCTGCCTTTCCAGGGCCTGCACTTAGTATTCAATCTATTGTGGAGCAGAGGGATGTTCATGACCCATAGCAAAACTCCTCCCACGTCCATAAAGTGACATGTTGTTTCTATTAAGGGATCATTTTCTTAAGTGAAATCATGACCAGTCATGATGGCATGGAAGTATACAGAGGCCAAGTGACTATGTGTTACTTTAATTACCAAAGAAGTAACTATTATGATTCCATAATGGTTCAAAGAAGAATTTTAAGACTGAAACAGTGGTTTTATTGTTTCTTTAGTTCAGAAGTAATTGAAATGGAATATGTAAATAGAGTCAAAGTGGACTTTTCCAAGTGAGAAAGAGAAGCCAATTGCACTTCGAAAGAAACTATATGACTATAGCAAGAAAGACCTCGCCAATTAACAAATATTTATTTTCCTTTGCTATTTTCTGCTATTTATCCTGTTACATAGTAGTGGAATGAATTAGGAAGAGAGTGATGTAGAGTGCATGGTTTTCCATTGCAACACAAACTCTATCTATCTATCTATCTATCTATCTATCTATCTATCTATCTACCTACCTACCTACCTACCTACCTATATTTTTGCTGTTCCCGGGGTTTGAACTCAGGCTTGGACACAGTCCCTGAGCTTTTTTTGCTTAAGGCTAGCACTCTGTCACTTGAGCAATAGCTCTACTTCCAGCTTTTTGGTGGTTAATTGAAGAGAAGAGTCTCACAGAGTTTTCCTGTCCAGGCTGGGTTAGAACCTCGATCCTCAGATCTCAGCCTCCTGAATAGCTAGGATTACTGGCTACAGCCACTGGCTTCCAGCTTACTTTCCCTATAGTCTTAAACTATATATGAATCAACTCTTTGGTAAGCTTTTTTCCATTTTTATGTTTATATTACTAATGATTATTTTGTCTCTATTTCCCTGTCTTATGATTATTTAATTATAAGACAATTGTTTATTTTTTATTTGATTAGTTATTTAAAGGACGGGTCTTTGGGGCTTTATATCATAGGATCCAAAGGTAGCACTAATGTCTGTGAACCTTAAAATTATACTACCACTTTTTTGATGACCAAAGCTCATTAGAAACTGGAGCCTGTGGCTCAGGCCTGTAATCCCAGATCCTCATGAGTTTGGAGGATTGTGCTTTGAAACCCGCCCTGGGCAGGGAAGTCCATGACATCCATCCTCCATGAACCACCAAAGTACCAGAAATTGTGCTATTTCTCATGGGGTAGCAGGCCAGTATGGAGTGACAAAGCTAAGGGACATAGCCCAGTCTCTGAGTTCAATTTTCAGTGCTGGCTCAAAAACCAAAACCCCACCAAAACACAACTGACCTGAAAGACTCTAGTCCCTGTGCGTAGGAACTAATAATTTGTCCTACTACTGTGAAGGGAAGAGCTTCTGAGTTCTTACAAAAACTATCTTTAAGTATTTGTGCAAAGGAGTTGCCATTTGACAAAGCAGTTTATGAATATGGCCCATCTTAACCCACCTCACCCCTTTCAACATTCTTGCCCCTCCTTCCTCTGCCCAGCCCTTCCGTTTTCTTACTTTTGTAGTATGTACAATGAATTCTTGACTACAATTCCCCACTTCCCCTTCATTTGTCTCCCGCTCTCCCCTTGCCCCCACTTGATGAGCTGCTGTTTTTCACCCTTATGCTTTGGGAAGTAATGATAAGCACCACCCCCCCGCCGCCAGTACTTCCTCAGAACTTTCTAGATTCCTAAGAGTGGTCATTGTAAATGTCTAACACAAGAATAAATAGGATAGCAAGATATGAGAGGGTTAAAGACATGCTTTAATCATAATCTTTGTGATTCGAGTAAAGAAATGTTGTTGAATAAAGGCACTGCACATTCCTGTTGGATATTTCTCACAGAGTGAACACAGTGCTGTCCCAACTCTTTTACTATATTTAAGTTTTTGGCTCATCACTGGTATTTGTTTCATAATCTAACAAAAAGATCACGTGTCTCTTGCTAGCAAAAGCTGCAGAGGAGGGAATGCTTATTCTATGAGTAGAGAGAGAAGGAAGGCTGGAGAGATGTTTGTGCTTGTGGAGAAGCTTATTTTATTTTTTTTTTAATAAACGCAGGCCATGTTTGCCACCTCCCGAATTTTGCGCTACTCTTTTCGCTGTCCTAGCTTTGACTTAGTTTGTTTTATGTTCTCGTTTGGTTAGTTCCTTGAACATCCCATCTAATTTACATCTTATTCATTTTTGTGTTGCAGCTTCTGACAACTGTCTTGAGTCCACACTTCTCTAGATTTTTATACCTAGCAGCCATTTGGCTTCTACTTTTCCTGATCTCTCTCTTCCTCTCTCACTACCTGTGCCTAATGTTGAGGTTATAGTATCCAAAATAGCTCAGGCCTCAGCCACCTTGGTGTGTTCATGCTATCTGTCCCTACCTGCCTCAGTGTCTGTACCTTTTGGCTGGTTTCACTCAGATTATGGCCAGAGAAAGGCTGAAGTAAATAACAGGAAGGAAGAAAGGAAATGTATGGTGATTAGCAGTTCTTTGAGGGAAATGTTTACCTTTATTCACAAACAGTGTATGTGTTGGTAGTTTTCCTATTGCCAGAGAAAGAGAGTGTTGATTCTAAATGTTAGTTTTTAACATGAGAATCTTAAGCATTATATGTTATAACTCTCAGAAATGTTAGGTGTTTCAGAATCATTAAAAAATATTTATTGTCTTTTTTCTCCTTTATTGTCAAAGTGAAGTACAGAGGGGTTACAGTTTCATATATAATGCAGTGAGTACATTTCTTGTCAAATATGTTAGCTCCTCCTCCCCTCCACATGCCTACCTCTTCCCTCCTGCTTCCCCTTCCACCCACGAGTTGTACGGTTGGTTTACACCAAATGGTTTTGTGAGTATTGTGTTTGGAGTTGTTTGTATTTTTATCCTTTGTCTATTGATTTTGATATGTACTTTCTCTTCCCTAGCTCTAATGCACGTATATACAGTATCCAGGGTGCTCAGATGAGATACAGTGATAGTGGGGGTAAAACCAGAGGAAGGGAATACGAGAGAAAATAAAAAGGGTACGGATTCATATCGCATGTTGAAAATAATTACAATAATGATATACCACTTGTTTTCATAACATGGAGCTCATTTCACTTAGCATCATCTTAAGTGTCCATAAGGGCATAGCTATTGGGCTATTATGACTTCGGCTTTGACTAGCCTAAACATGTACTAATTATTCCAAAAAATTTACTATGTGAAGTGAGCCAGACCTAAAGAAACATAGACTGTATTGTTTTCCTCATAGGAAAAACATTTTTTTTCTTATTTATTGTCAAAGTGATGTACAGAGAGGTTACAGTTGCATATGTTAGGCATTGGATACATTTCTTATACTGTTTGTTACCTCCTCCCTCACTTACCCTCCCCTCCCCCTGCCCCTCTCCTCCCAGAGTTGTTCACTTGGCTTACACCAAACAGTTTTGAAAGCATTGCCTTTGTAGTCGTTTGTCTTTTTATCTTGTATCTCTCGGTTTTGGTATTCCCTTTCACTTTCCTAATTCTAATACCAGTATATACAGTTTCCAAAGTACTCAAATAAGATAAACTGATAGTGAAGGTACAACCGCAGGAAGGGGATACAAGAGCATCATCAACAGTAGAAGCTACAGTTACACATGGCATGTTGAAAGTAATTACAGCAGTGATATAACAGTTGTTTCCATAAAATGGAGGTTGTTTCACTTAGCCTCATCTTATGTGTTCATAAGAGTATTGCTGTTGGGCTCTTGTGATCCTCTGCTGTGACTAGCCTAAACCTGAGCTAACTATTCCCTATGAGAATGGGGAATCCTATTCATAGCATAGAATCCATGTTTCTTTGGGTTTGGCTCACTTCACTTAGGATAATTTTTTCCAAGTCCTTTCATTTCCTTACAAATGCGGCAATGTCATTCTTTGAGACAGAGGTATGAAATTCCATTGTGTATATGTACCACATTTTCCTGATCCATTCATCTACTGAGCGTTACTGGGTGGGATCCATATTTTAGCTATGCCAAATTGTGATGTGATGAATATTGTTGTGCTGGTGGCTTTTGTGTGTTCTTCTCTGTGGTCTTTGGGTAGATGCCAAATGTGGGGCTGCTGGATCATAAGGGAGCTCTATGTTTACCTTCTGAGAAATCTCCATACCACTTGCTAGAGTGGCTGAACAAGTTTACATTCCCACCAACGATGAAGTAGGGTTCCCTTTTGTCCACATCCCCTCCAACATTTATTATTGTTAGTTTTCTTGATATAGGTCATTCTTACTGGGGTGAGATGGAATCTCAGTGTTGTTTTGATTTGCCTTTCTTTTATGGCCAGAGATGTAGAGCACTTTTTCATATGACTCTTGGCCATTCTCATTTCCTCATCAGAGAAGTCTCTTTGTAAGTCTTTAGCCCACTTGTTGAGGGGGCTGTTGGTTCTTTGCGGTTTTGTTTTGGAGGAATTTAATTTTTTGTAGTTCTGCATATATTTTAGATATGAGGTCTTTGTTCATTGTATGGCTGATAAAGATCTTTTCCCAATCTGTAGGCTTTCCATTCATCTTGTGAGCTATGTCCTTTGCCCTGCAGAAGCTCAGCAATTTGATGCAATCCCATTTGCTCGTCCTTTTTGTGATTTGTAGCATTTATGGCTCTTTGTTAAGGAAGGTCTGTCCTGTGCCAAGGAGCCCAAGTGTTTCTCCTACTTCTTTTAGTGCTTTCAAGGTATCTGTTATAATTTCAAGATCTTTGATCCATGTGGAATTGATTTTGGTGCAGGATGATATATAAGGATCTAATTTTTGCTTTGTTGTGGGTGTTGAACCAGTTTTGCCATCACCATTTGTTAAAGAGGCTATCTTTCTTCCATCGTATTTTTTTAGCTCCTCTATCAAAGATTAAGGGGGCTTAGTTCTGTGTGTTCACTGCTGGATCTTCAATTCTGTTCCATTGGTCTTCAGGCCTGTTCCATTGCCAATTCCAAGCTGTTTTTATAGCTATAGCTTTATAATACAGCTTGAAGTTTGGTATTGTAATTCCTCCGGCATTGTTCTTTCTGCTTAGGATTGTTTTTGCTAGTCGGGGGGTCATTTATTTTTCCATATAAATTTCTGGATTGCTTCCTCAATTTCATTAAAAAATGGTGTTGGGATATTAGTGGGTATTGCATGGAATTTGTAGATAGCTTTTGGCAATATTGCCATTTTGACTATATTAATCTTCCCAATCGAGGAGCATGGGAGGTTTTTCCATTTCCTTAGTTCTTTTTTTTTGTTTTTCAAATTTTTATTATCAAAGTGATGTACAGAAAGGTTACAGTTTCATATTTTAGGCACTGGATACATTTCTTGTACAGTTTGTTACCTTGTCCCTCATACCCCTCTCCCTCCTCCCCCTTTCCCTTACCCCCCCCCCCCCCCCCCACGGAGATGTTCAGTTCACTTACACCAAACAGTCTAATCATAGAGGTCTTTCACTTCTTTGGTTAAGGTTATTTCTAGGTATTTTATGTTTTTGAGACTATTGCAAAGGGAGTTGCTTTCCTGACTTCAGCCTCTGTCTTCGTGTTATTAGCATATAGAAAGGCTGTTGATTTTCGAGGGTTTATTTTATATCCTGCAACTTTGCCAAAGTTTTGGATCTGCTCTAGTAGCTAGGGAGTAGAGTCTATGGTGTTCGTTAGGTATAGGATCATGTAATCTGCAAAGAGAGAAAGCTTAACTTCATCTTTTCCTATTTGGATCCCCTTTTTGTTTTCTTCTTGCCTAATTGCTCTGGCTAGGAATGTTAAAGAGGGGAGAGAGCAGACATCTCAATCTTGCTCCTGATTTTCAAAGGAATGGCTTTGGCTTTACACCATTTAGAATTATGCTTGCTGTTGGTTTGTAATAAACTGCCTTTATTATATTCAGGAATGTTCCTTGGAATCCCAATTTCTCCAGGATTTTTATCATAAATGGGTACTGGATTTTATCGAACGCCTTTTCTGCATCCAGAGATATAACCATGTGGTTCTTTACCTTGCTCTGGTTGATGTGGTGGATTACATTAATTGACTTGCGTATATTGAACCAACTTTGCATCCCTGGGATGGATCCAGTTTGAACATGGTGTATGATATTTTTGATGACCTGTTGAAGTCGATTGGACAGAATTTTGTTGAGAATTTTTGCATCTATGTTCATCAGGGAAATCGTTCTATAGTTCTGTTTTGTTGATGAGTCCCTGCCTGGTTTTGGGATGAGGGCTATACTGGCTTCATAGAATAAGTCTGGTAGTGAACGTTCTCTTTCAATTTCATTGAAGATTTTGAAAAATATTGGTGTGACTTCTGTTTTGAAAGCCTTGTAGAATTCTGCTGTGAATCCATCTGGACATGGGCTTTTCTCTCATGGGAAATCACTTATTGCTGTTTCTATTTCAAGGCTGGGTATGAGTCTGTTTAGAAGGTTTAAATCTTCATGGTTGAGTTTGGGGGTATCAATTTTTTCTAGAAAATCATCCATTTCTTCCAGGTTCTCGAATTTGTTGGCACAAAGGTTTGCAAAATAGTCCCTTATTGTGTTCTGAATTTTGGTTGTTTCTGTGGTGATGTTACCTGTTTTATCTCGGATCTTGTTTATGTGGGTGTGCTGCCATCGTTTTTTGGTCAGGTTTGCTAGGAATTTGACTATCTTGTTAATATTCTCAAAGAACCAAGTCTTTGTTTTGTTGATTGTTGCGATGGTTTTTTTTTCTCCCTCTCAAGTATATTTAATTCTGATTCGATTTTAATTATTTGCTTCCATCTATTGACTTGGGGGTATGGCTTCTTGTTCTCTTTTGAGAAGATTAAGGTGATTCCGTAAGTTGTTGAGTTGCTGTTTATCCAGATTGTTGGTGTAGGCACTCAGATATAAATTTTCGTCTGAGTACTGCCTTTGCTGTGTCCCAAAGGAGGTGGTACTTTGTGCACTCACCTTGGTTGAATGCCATAAATATTGAATTACTGGTCTAATTTCTTCAATGACCCACTGATGGTTCAGCAGTGTGTTGCTTAGTCTCCATGGATTGTATCATTTTGTGTGGTGGCTGTTTGAGTTGAGCTTTAATTTTAATCTATTGTGGTCTGAGTGAAGGCAGGGAATGATTTTGATACTTCTGAATTTGTACAGATTTTCTTTGTGCCCTAAGATGTGATATATTTTGGAGAATGTTTCATGGGCTGCTGAAAAGAATGTGTATTCTGGTATTGCTTGATGGAATATTCTGTAGATGTTGGTTAAGTCTAGTTGGTCTATGCAGTTGATTAGTTCTGTGGATTCTTTGGTCAGTTTTTGGCCTGTTGGTCTGTCCAGAGGTGACAGTGGAGTGTTAAAGTCTCCAACAATCAATGTGTTTGGGACTATGAGTGATTTTAGAGTCAGTAGTGTTGGTTTGATGAAGTTGGGTTCTCCTGGATTTGGTGTGTGGATATTTAAGATGGTTATATCCTCCTGTAGGAGACATCGCTTTATTAGTATGTAGTAACCTTCTTTGTCTCTTCTTACCATTTTTCATTTGAAGTCGATTTTATCTGATGCTAGAATTCCACTCCAGCCTGCATTTGGGGGCCATTTATTGGTAGATTTTATTCCAGCCTTTCACCTTTAGAAGAAGTTTGCTTTTGCTAGATAGATGTGTCTCTTGGAGGCAGCAGAAAGACGGATCTTGATGTTTGATCCAAGTAATGAGCCTATGTCGTTTGAATGAAGAATTAAGTCCATTAATGTTGAGAGTTAGGTTTGAGAGATGATCATTTGTCCTTTCATTGTAGCTATCTTGTTAAAAGCTGTGTCTTCCCAATTCTTGATCTAATATTCTGGTTTTCTATTTAGGGTTCATTTCTCTGTCTGTATTGGGATCTTGATTATTTTCCCTGTATAGTACATCTTTGAGGATTTTCTGTAAAGCTGGTTTGGTGGAGATACATTGTTTCAGTTTTTCCTTCCTGTGGAAGACTTTTATTTGACCTTCAGCTATGAATGAGAGTTTAGCTGGGTACAGCATTCTTGGTTGATATTTATTATTATTTAGGGTTTGGCATACCTCATTCCAGGATCCCCTTGCTTTTCATGGTCTCTGCTGAGAAGTCTGGGGTAATTCTGCTTGCTTTTCCTTTATTTGTGATTACTTTCTTCTCCGTAACATCTTTAAGGATTCTTTCCTTGGACTCTACTGATCCTGTTATGATCACAATGTGTCAGTGGGATGTCCTATTCTGATCTGGTCGCTTTGGGGTTCTAAATGCTTCTTGTATCTGTATCGGCCTACCTTCCTGGATAGTTGGGAAGTTCTTGGCTAATATTCTGTTAAATAGGTTGCATATTCCATTAACTTCTTTCTCCTGGTTTTTCTCAATTCCTATTCGCCTCAAATAGTGCTTCCTGCTTGTGTCTTGGAGCTCCTGGAGTGATCTGTTTTATCGATTGGATTGGTTTTGTATTTTTGTGTGACATTTCTCCATAGATTCTAGGGAATCTTCAGCTCCTGAGATTTGATCCTCTGCTTCACCTACTTGAGACTGTAGGCTAGTTACTTGATTTTGAATCTCTTTTCCTTCAGACTGGTCTTTCCTGATGATTTCCATGTCCTTGCTAGAAGTATCTCTTAGGTCCTGCATGGACATCTTTACATTATTAATTTGGTTTTGAGTGCTGTCTCTCAAATCTTTTAGCTGGGTAGTTATCTTTTCATATGACTCTTGAAGTTCATTTATCTTTCTCTTTGTTGAGGCCATGAAATCAACTCTTACTTTATGGATGGATTGATGTATAGATGGATTCAAACTTTTCATTTAACATGTTTATCAGTAGACTTTGTAGAGCATTTTGAGGGTTCTCTTCTATGTCTTTGATTGACTGCTCTGCTTCCTGCTTGTTTTGAGTGGGAGATATGACTGCATTGTTTGCCATCTTGTGTTTCTTCTGCCCATTTGGATTGGGAATGCCTATCTAAGAGCACCTGTGAGCACTGTTTAAGACCCAAAGCAGACCTTACCAAGCACTGATGTGTAAATCTTAGAAGTTCACAATTATACACAGATACTTGGTATAACTGTATATAAAATTAGATTTGGTGTTCCAAAAAATACAATTTCAAAATAACAACCAATCCTGTATTCAATAGTTAATAAGTACTGTTAAAATACTATGAGCTGGATTTCTCTATAAACCACTTTGATTAACTTGGATTGAACAGGGATATCCTCTATCCAATAACCCAGCAATGATATTCATAGGCAGCATCATCACTGTCATGCAGATCTCCAAGAGCAGAGGCAGCTTGGCATCAAGTACGGAGACCTTTGTGTAGCGGACAGCACAAGAGGGGAGCCTTCGCCATATGATTGGTTTCCGAGAACTTCAAAAATCAAGTAACGTGTAAACACTTTGAACTCCCTCTGTCCAACCTCATACCTGACACACTCATGCAACCGCACATGAACAAAAAATTCCTCACATGCGAGCCGACTCTCTCCCTCTCTCTTTCTCTCTCTTCCTCCCCGCCACCCCCACATGCTCACTATAACACACTGTGCCGGGTCCTCCTGGATCTACATCCACATACCTATTTGCACATATGCAGACTTAGGCTTAGGAAGCACACTCTTTTACAGCATCAGGAACGCACGCATGTAGGCAAGCAGGGGCACACACACGCACACGTGAACGCACCCAGTACACAGTGGCTTGGAAGGTGCTAAGGGGTTTTCAAGGACTGTGTCCTACTTGCTCAAGTCCAGGGTGTTGTTCTTGTGGTGGGCGTGGCTAAGGAGCCCAGCGCTGCTTACTGGACAGTCCATTGGCACTTGGGCCTCCCCCTGCTGTCCTCACCAGTCTCCCATTCCCTGAACCATGCAGCTTCGGAGACCTGGGTAGCAACAAACTCTTCGGGAAAGCAATCAAGGCAGAAATGTCAATGTAACAGGACCACATGATTACGCCCCAGTAGTGCCCCAACCAAGGATGGCATTCGTTACCCCTCAGGTCTACACCCTAAAGCACAGCGCTGCGCGCAGAGAATGGGGCAGGCCTGTGCCCCAGAATACCTTGCCTCTTCTCCCTTCTACTTGGTCCCAGGGTGGTGGGGCGCCCAACCTGGCCTTCCTAGCCACCACCTGCCATCTGCAGCTGAGTTCCTGAGGCTTGTCCCCTGCACACATACCTCCTTTGCTGATAACTCCCTCCGAGTTCTCTCTCCTAGCCCTACTGTCCCTGCCTTGCTGCTCTGGACTGCTTTCAACTCACACATGCCTCTGCGTCACTGCCTCTTTGCCTCTGCCTCTGCTTCCCAATTTCCCCCTCCTCCTCTTGAGGTTCACAGGCTGCACACCTCCCCATGCACCTCTTCACTTCTTCTGGGGAAATTACAACTGCCTCACCCTGGCCTAGCCCTTCTTATCTTCTCCAAATCTCCCTCTGCTCTCACCCTCTGCACACCTGGGATCTCTCAGTCCTCTGGTGAACACCAATCCCCATTTATCTAATCTGTTGTCTGCCTGCTCTGTGCCCAAGCCCCTCTGCTCCTTTTCTGTGCACAGGAAGTTTGTGACAAAGGTAGGAGGGAAGCGGCACTCCTTTCCTGCCTTCTGGTTTTATGACTGACATCCGATTGGTCTGGAAACGGCCTCTGCCCCCTTGGCCAAGACCACCTGAAGACCTTGCCTGGCTTGCTAGGCAGCAGCCCTGTGTTTTTCTGAGCAGGAAGGACTGCACATATGCGACCCACTATGCAGAAAAGCCTCCAGGGGGTGGCCGGATGTTTTGTTTCTCCATTCCTTGCCCACTTTGTTGATGTGTGCTTTCATTTGCATTCCAACAGGAACAGCCTTAAGGGAGGGGTAGTGAGGCTGCTTAGAGGTAGGCAGTTGGTGCTCACAGGCCAGCAGGGCCTCCTGGTGCCTCACTAACAGTGCATTTGCACCTGGGGTGCTGGGAAGCCTCTGGGCAGTGCCCATATGGTTTGGAGCTCGGTGACATGGCCAGGTACTAGGCGCCTCCTGCTGACTTGAGCCAGTGTTCCAACTGGAGTTGCCATAGCAAAAAGGGCACAGGGCCCCTTGGGGGTTTGCTGTAAGTTCTCACTAGTTCTCACAGGCCTTCGGGGATGCACAGGATGTGTAGAGCCGCATATCCCTCCCCTGACCATTCTGCTGGGAACGGCATGGGCCAGGGTCCTAGGCAAATACAATTTCCACCTCCCCTCCTGCTCCATCTTCCCACATCCTGGTTGAACCCGTGTGACACAGCTCCCCACCGCCTCTGCCCTTGCCAGTCCTGGAAGTGGCTGGTGTATGGATCCGCCACCTCTCTCACAATCAACCTCATCTCTCTTGCTCAGAGCATAAGGGAGATACAAGGTTAGCAGGTCAGCGAATCTGGGCATCTCCTTTCTGCGCTAGTGTCTGCTTAACTCTTGTCTTCCCGCTTGCCTTGGCCTCTCTGGCCCAGATCCCTGCCTGCTACTTCCTGCTATTGAGCAGCCAAGGATTATACTGGCTAGAGGCAGGAGCTGGCAATCCTGGTGCCCGTGGCTCACAGCCATATGTTTTAGGCTCCTTCAGGAAGCTCTGCTAAGACACCAGGGAAAGGGATATCTGACCCTTCCCTGCCGTGACCAAGGCACACTAGCACCCAGCAATGATATTCATAGGCAGCATCATCACTGTCATGCAGATCTCCAAGAGCAGAGGCAGCTTGGCATCAAGTACGGAGACCTTTGTGTAGCGGACAGCACAAGAGGGGAGCCTTCGCCATATGATTGGTTACCGGGAACTTCAAAAAACAAGTAACGTGTAAACACTTTGAACTCCCCTGTCCAACCTCATACCTGACACACTCATGCAACCGCACATGAACAAAAAATTCCTCACAGGCGAGCCGACTCTCTCTCTCTCTCTTTCTCTCTCTTCCTCCCCGCCACCCCCACATGCTCACTATAACACACTGTGCCGGGTCCTCCTGGATCTACATCCACATATCTATTTGCACATTTGTAGACTTAGGCTTAGGAAGCACACTCTTGTACAGCATCAGGAACACACGCATGTAGGCAAGCAGGGGCACACACACGCACACGTGAGCACACCCAGTACACAGTGACTTGGAAGGTGCTAAGGGGTTTTCGAGGACTGTGTCCTACTTGCTCAAGTCCAGGGTGTTGTTCTCGTGGTGGGCGTGGCTAAGGAGCCCAGCGCTGCTTACTGGACAGTCCATTGGCACTTGGGCCTCCCCCTGCTGTCCTCACCAGTGTCCCATTCCCTGAACCATGCAGCTTCGGAGACCTGGGTAGCAACAAACTCTTCGGGAAAGCAATCAAGGCAGAAATGTCAATGTAACAGGACCACATGATTACGCCCCAGTAGTGCCCCAACCAAGGATGGCATTCGTTACCCCTCAGGTCTACACCCTAAGCCCAGCGCTGCGCGCAGAGAATGGGGCAGGCCTGTGCCCCAGAATCCCTTGCCTCTTCTCCCTTCTACTTGGTCCCAGGGTGGTGGGGCGCCCAACCTGGCCTTCCTAGCCACCACCTGCCATCTGCAGCTGAGTTCCTGAGGCTTGTCCCCTGCACACATACCTCCTTTGCTGATAACTCCCTCCGAGTTCTCTCTCCTAGCCCTCCTGTCCCTGCCTTGCTGCTCTGGACTGCTTTCAACTCACACATGCCTCTGCGTCACTGCCTCTTTGCCTCTGCCTCTGCTTCCCAATTTCCCCCTCCTCCTCTTGAGGTTCACAGGCTGCACACCTCCCCATGCACCTCTTCACTTCTTCTGGGGAAATTACAACTGCCTCACCCTGGCCTAGCCCTTCTTATCTTCTCCAAATCTCCCTCTGCTCTCACCCTCTGCACACCTGGGATCTCTCAGTCCTCTGGTGAACACCAATCCCCATTTATCTAATCTGTTGTCTGCCTGCTCTGTGCCCAAGCCCCTCTGCTCCTTTTCTGTGCACAGGAGGTTTGTGACAAAGGTAGGAGGGAAGCGGCACTCCTTTCCTGCCTTCTGGTTTTATGACTGACATCCGATTGGTCTGGAAACGGCCTCTGCCCCCTTGGCCAAGACCACCTGAAGACCTTGCCTGGCTTGCTAGGCAGCAGCCCTGTGTTTTTCTGAGCAGGAAGGACTGCACATATGCGACCCACTATGCAGAAAAGCCTCCAGGGGGTGGCCGGATGTTTTGTTTCTCCATTCCTTGCCCACTTTGTTGATGTGTGCTTTCATTTGCATTCCAACAGGAACAGCCTTAAGGGAGGGGTAGTGAGGCTGCTTAGAGGTAGGCAGTTGGTGCTCACAGGCCAGCAGGGCCTCCTGGTGCCTCACTAACAGTGCATTTGCACCTGGGGTGCTGGGAAGCCTCTGGGCAGTGCCCATATGGTTTGGAGCTCTGTGACATGGCCAGGTACTAGGCGCCTCCTGCTGACTTGAGCCAGTGTTCCAACTGGAGTTGCCATAGCAAAAAGGGCACAGGGCCCCTTGGGGGTTTGCTGTAAGTTCTCACTAGTTCTCACAGGCCTTCGGGGATGCACAGGATGTGTAGAGCCGCACATCCCTCCCCTGACCATTCTGCTGGGAACGGCTTGGGCCAGGGTCCTAGGCAAATACACTTTCCACCTCCCCTCCTGCTCCATCTTCCCACATCCTGGTTGAACCCGTGTGACACAGCTCCCCACCGCCTCTGCCCTTGCCAGTCCTGGAAGTGGCTGGTGTATGGATCCGCCACCTCTCTCACAATCAACCTCATCTCTCTTGCTCAGAGCATAAGGGAGATACAAGGTTAGCAGGTCAGCGAATCTGGGCATCTCCTTTCTGCGCTAGTGTCTGCTTAACTCTTGTCTTCCCGCTTGCCTTGGCCTCTCTGGCCCAGATCCCTGCCTGCTACTTCCTGCTATTGAGCAGCCAAGGATTATACTGGCTAGAGGCAGGAGCTGGCAATCCTGGTGCGCGTGGCTCACAGCCATATGTTTTAGGCTCCTTCAGGAAGCTCTGCTAAGACACCAGGGAAAGGGATATCTGACCCTTCCCTGCCGTGACCAAGGCACACTAGCACCCAGCAATGATATTCATAGGCAGCATCATCACTGTCATGCAGATCTCCAAGAGCAGAGGCAGCTTGGCATCAAGTAAGGAGACCTTTGTGTAGCGGACAGCACAAGAGGGGAGCCTTCGCCATATGATTGGTTTCCGGGAACTTCAAAAAACAAGTAACGTGTAAACACTTTGAACTCCCTCTGTCCAACCTCATACCTGACACACTCATGCAACCGCACATGAACAAAAAATTCCTCACAGGCGAGCCGACTCTCTCTCTCTCTCTTTCTCTCTATTCCTCCCCGCCACCCCCACATGCTCACTATAACACACTGTGCCGGGTCCTCCTGGATCTACATCCACATACCTATTTGCACATATGCAGACTTAGGCTTAGGAAGCACACTCTTGTAGAGCATCAGGAACACACGCATGTAGGCAAGCAGGGGCACACACACGCACACGTGAGCGCACCCAGTACACAGTGGCTTGGAAGGTGCTAAGGGGTTTTCGAGGACTGTGTCCTACTTGCTCAAGTCCAGGGTGTTGTTCTCGTAGTGGGCGTGGCTAAGGAGCCCAGCGCTGCTTACTGGACAGTCCATTGGCACTTGAGCCTCCCCCTGCTGTCCTCACCAGTGTCCCATTCCCTGAACCATGCAGCTTCGGAGACCTGGGTAGCAACAAACTCTTCGGGAAAGCAATCAAGGCAGAAATGTCAATGTAACAGGACCACATGATTACGCCCCAGTAGTGCCCCAACCAAGCATGGCATTCGTTACCCCTCAGGTCTACACCCTAAAGCACAGCGCTGCGGGCAGAGAATGGGGCAGGCCTGTGCCCCAGAATCCCTTGCCTCTTCTCCCTTCTACCTGGTCCCAGGGTGGTGGGGCGCCCAACCTGGCCTTCCTAGCCACCACCTGCCATCTGCAGCTGAGTTCCTGAGGCTTGTCCCCTGCACACATACCTCCTTTGCTGATAACTCCCTCCGAGTTCTCTCTCCTAGCCCTCCTGTCCCTGCCTTGCTGCTCTGGACTGCTTTCAACTCACACATGCCTCTGCGTCACTGCCTCTTTGCCTCTCCCTCTGCTTCCCAATTTCCCCCTCCTCCTCTTGAGGTTCACAGGCTGCACACCTCCCCATGCACCTCTTCACTTCTTCTGGGGAAATTACAACTGCCTCACCCTGGCCTAGACCTTCTTATCTTCTCCAAATCTCCCTCTGCTCTCACCCTCTGCACACCTGGGATCTCTCAGTCCTCTGGTGAACACCAATCCCCATTTATCTAATCTGTTGTCTGCCTGCTTTGTGCCAAGCCCCTCTGCTCCTTTTCTGTGCACAGGAGGTTTGTGACAAAGGTAGGAGGGAAGCGGCACTCCTTTCCTGCCTTCTGGTTTTATGACTGACATCCGATTGGTCTGGAAACGGCCTCTGCCCCCTTGGCCAAGACCACCTGAAGACCTTGCCTGGCTTGCTAGGCAGCAGCCCTGTGTTTTTCTGAGCAGGAAGGACTGCACATATGCGACCCACTATGCAGAAAAGCCTCCAGGGGGTGGCCGGATGTTTTGTTTCTCCATTCCTTGCCCACTTTGTTGATGTGTGCTTTCATTTGCATTCCAACAGGAACAGCCTTAAGCGAGGGGTAGTGAGGCTGCTTAGAGGTAGGCAGTTGGTGCTCACAGGCCAGCAGGGCCTCCTGGTGCCTCACTAACAGTGCATTTGCACCTGGGGTGCTGGGAAGCCTCTGGGCAGTGCCCATATGGTTTGGAGCTCTGTGACATGGCCAGGTACTAGGCGCCTCCTGCTGACTTGAGCCAGTGTTCCAACTGGAGTTGCCATAGCAAAAAGGGCACAGGGCCCCTTGGGGGTTTGCTGTAAGTTCTCACTAGTTCTCACAGGCCTTCGGGGATGCACAGGATGTGTAGAGCCGCACATCCCTCCCCTGACCATTCTGCTGGGAACGGCTTGGGCCAGGGTCCTAGGCAAATACACTTTCCACCTCCCCTCCTGCTCCATCTTCCCACATCCTGGTTGAACCCGTGTGACACAGCTCCCCACCGCCTCTGCCCTTGCCAGTCCTGGAAGTGGCTGGTGTATGGATCCGCCACCTCTCTCACAATCAACCTCATCTCTCTTGCTCAGAGCATAAGGGAGATACAAGGTTAGCAGGTCAGCGAATCTGGGCATCTCCTTTCTGCGCTAGTGTCTGCTTAACTCTTGTCTTCCCGCTTGCCTTGGCCTCTCTGGCCCAGATCCCTGCCTGCTACTTCCTGCTATTGAGCAGCCAAGGATTATACTGGCTAGAGGCAGGAGCTGGCAATCCTGGTGCCCGTGGCTCACAGCCATATGTTTTAGGCTCCTTCAGGAAGCTCTGCTAAGACACCAGGGAAAGGGATATCTGACCCTTCCCTGCCGTGACCAAGGCACACTAGCACCCAGCAATGATATTCATAGGCAGCATCATCACTGTCATGCAGATCTCCAAGAGCAGAGGCAGCTTGGCATCAAGTACGGAGACCTTTGTGTAGCGGACAGCACAAGAGGGGAGCCTTCGCCATATGATTGGTTTCCGGGAACTTCAAAAAACAAGTAACGTGTAAACACTATGAACTCCCTCTGTCCAACCTCATACCTGACACACTCCTGCAACCGCACATGAACAAAAAATTCCTCACAGGCGAGCCGACTCTCTCTCTCTCTCTTTCTCTCTCTTCCTCCCCGCCACCCCCACATGCTCACTATAACACACTGTGCCGGGTCCTCCTGGATCTACATCCACATACCTATTTGCACATATGCAGACTTAGGCTTAGGAAGCACACTCTTGTACAGCATCAGGAACACACGCATGTAGGCAAGCAGGGGCACACACACGCACACGTGAGCGCACCCAGTACACAATGGCTTGGAAGGTCCTAAGGGTTTTTCGAGGACTGTGTCCTACTTGCTCAAGTCCAGGGTGTTGTTCTCGTGGTGGGCGTGGCTAAGGAGCCCAGCGCTGCTTACTGGACAGTCCATTGGCACTTGGGCCTCCCCCTGCTGTCCTCACCAGTGTCCCATTCCCTGAACCATGCAGCTTCGGAGACCTGGGTAGCAACAAACTCTTCGGGAAAGCAATCAAGGCAGAAATGTCAATGTAACAGGACCACATGATTACGCCCCAGTAGTGCCCCAACCAAGGATGGCATTCGTTACCCCTCAGGTCTACACCCTAAAGCCCAGCGCTGCGCGCAGAGAATGGGGCAGGCCTGTGCCCCAGAATCCCTTGCCTCTTCTCCCTTCTACTTGGTCCCAGGGTGGTGGGGCGCCCAACCTGGCCTTCCTAGCCACCACCTGCCATCTGCAGCTGAGTTCCTGAGGCTTGTCCCCTGCACACATACCTCCTTTGCTGATAACTCCCTCCGAGTTCTCTCTCCTAGCCCTCCTGTCCCTGCCTTGCTGCTCTGGACTGCTTTCAACTCACACATGCCTCTGCGTCACTGCCTCTTTGCCTCTGCCTCTGCTTCCCAATTTCCCCCTCCTCATCTTGAGGTTCACAGGCTGCACACCTCCCCATGCACCTCTTCACTTCTTCTGGGGAAATTACAACTGCCTCACCCTGGCCTAGCCCTTCTTATCTTCTCCAAATCTCCCTCTGCTCTCACCCTCTGCACACCTGGGATCTCTCAGTCCTCTGGTGAACACCAATCCCCATTTATCTAATCTGTTGTCTGCCTGCTCTGTGCCCAAGCCCCTCTGCTCCTTTTCTGTGCACAGGAGGTTTGTGACAAAGGTAGGAGGGAAGCGGCACTCCTTTCCTGCCTTCTGGTTTTATGACTGACATCCGATTGGTCTGGAAACGGCCTCTGCCCCCTTGGCCAAGACCACCTGAAGACCTTGCCTGGCTTGCTAGGCAGCAGCCCTGTGTTTTTCTGAGCAGGAAGGACTGCACATATGCGACCCACTATGCAGAAAAGCCTCCAGGGGGTGGCCGGATGTTTTGTTTCTCCATTCCTTGCCCACTTTGTTGATGTGTGCTTTCATTTGCATTCCAACAGGAACAGCCTTAAGCGAGGGGTAGTGAGGCTGCTTAGAGGTAGGCAGTTGGTGCTCACAGGCCAGCAGGGCCTCCTGGTGCCTCACTAACAGTGCATTTGCACCTGGGGTGCTGGGAAGCCTCTGGGCAGTGCCCATATGGTTTGGAGCTCTGTGACATGGCCAGGTACTAGGCGCCTCCTGCTGACTTGAGCCAGTGTTCCAACTGGAGTTGCCATAGCAAAAAGGGCACAGGGCCCCTTGGGGGTTTGCTGTAAGTTCTCACTAGTTCTCACAGGCCTTCGGGGATGCACAGGATGTGTAGAGCCGCACATCCCTCCCCTGACCATTCTGCTGGGAACGGCTTGGGCCAGGGTCCTAGGCAAATACACTTTCCACCTCCCCTCCTGCTCCATCTTCCCACATCCTGGTTGAACCCGTGTGACACAGCTCCCCACCGCCTCTGCCCTTGCCAGTCCTGGAAGTGGCTGGTGTATGGATCCGCCACCTCTCTCACAATCAACCTCATCTCTCTTGCTCAGAGCATAAGGGAGATACAAGGTTAGCAGGTCAGCGAATCTGGGCATCTCCTTTCTGCGCTAGTGTCTGCTTAACTCTTGTCTTCCCGCTTGCCTTGGCCTCTCTGGCCCAGATCCCTGCCTGCTACTTCCTGCTATTGAGCAGCCAAGGATTATACTGGCTAGAGGCAGGAGCTGGCAATCCTGGTGCCCGTGGCTCACAGCCATATGTTTTAGGCTCCTTCAGGAAGCTCTGCTAAGACACCAGGGAAAGGGATATCTGACCCTTCCCTGCCGTGACCAAGGCACACTAGCACCCAGCAATGATATTCATAGGCAGCATCATCACTGTCATGCAGATCTCCAAGAGCAGAGGCAGCTTGGCATCAAGTACGGAGACCTTTGTGTAGCGGACAGCACAAGAGGGGAGCCTTCGCCATATGATTGGTTTCCGGGAACTTCAAAAAACAAGTAACGTGTAAACACTTTGAACTCCCTCTGTCCAACCTCATACCTGACACACTCATGCAACCGCACATGAACAAAAAATTCCTCACAGGCGAGCCGACTCTCTCTCTCTCTCTTTCTCTCTCTTCCTCCCCGCCACCCCCACATGCTCACTATAACACACTGTGCCGGGTCCTCCTGGATCTACATCCACATACCTATTTGCACATTGTAGACTTAGGCTTAGGAAGCACACTCTTGTACAGCATCAGGAACACACGCATGTAGGCAAGCAGGGGCACACACACGCACACGTGAGCGCACCCAGTACACAGTGGCTTGGAAGGTGCTAAGGGGTTTTCGAGGACTGTGTCCTACTTGCTCAAGTCCAGGGTGTTGTTCTCGTGGTGGGCGTGGCTAAGGAGCCCAGCGCTGCTTACTGGACAGTCCATTGGCACTTGGGCCTCCCCCTGCTGTCCTCACCAGTGTCCCATTCCCTGAACCATGCAGCTTCGGAGACCTGGGTAGCAACAAACTCTTCGGGAAAGCAATCAAGGCAGAAATGTCAATGTAACAGGACCACATGATTACGCCCCAGTAGTGCCCCAACCAAGGATGGCATTCGTTACCCCTCAGGTCTACACCCTAAAGCCCAGCGCTGCGCGCAGAGAATGGGGCAGGCCTGTGCCCCAGAATCCCTTGCCTCTTCTCCCTTCTACTTGGTCCCAGGGTGGTGGGGCGCCCAACCTGGCCTTCCTAGCCACCACCTGCCATCTGCAGCTGAGTTCCTGAGGCTTGTCCCCTGCACACATACCTCCTTTGCTGATAACTCCCTCCGAGTTCTCTCTCCTAGCCCTCCTGTCCCTGCCTTGCTGCTCTGGACTGCTTTCAACTCACACATGCCTCTGCGTCACTGCCTCTTTGCCTCTGCCTCTGCTTCCCAATTTCCCCCTCCTCATCTTGAGGTTCACAGGCTGCACACCTCCCCATGCACCTCTTCACTTCTTCTGGGGAAATTACAACTGCCTCACCCTGGCCTAGCCCTTCTTATCTTCTCCAAATCTCCCTCTGCTCTCACCCTCTGCACACCTGGGATCTCTCAGTCCTCTGGTGAACACCAATCCCCATTTATCTAATCTGTTGTCTGCCTGCTCTGTGCCCAAGCCCCTCTGCTCCTTTTCTGTGCACAGGAGGTTTGTGACAAAGGTAGGAGGGAAGCGGCACTCCTTTCCTGCCTTCTGGTTTTATGACTGACATCCGATTGGTCTGGAAACGGCCTCTGCCCCCTTGGCCAAGACCACCTGAAGACCTTGCCTGGCTTGCTAGGCAGCAGCCCTGTGCTTTTCTGAGCAGGA
Organism: Perognathus longimembris pacificus; assembly: GCF_023159225.1. Classification (NCBI taxonomy): domain Eukaryota; kingdom Metazoa; phylum Chordata; class Mammalia; order Rodentia; family Heteromyidae; genus Perognathus; species Perognathus longimembris. The sequence continues at coordinate 25,619 of NW_025959256.1, read as the reverse complement.
AGGACTGCACATATGCGACCCACTATGCAGAAAAGCCTCCAGGGGGTGGCCGGATGTTTTGTTTCTCCATTCCTTGCCCACTTTGTTGATGTGTGCTTTCATTTGCATTCCAACAGGAACAGCCTTAAGCGAGGGGTAGTGAGGCTGCTTAGAGGTAGGCAGTTGGTGCTCACAGGCCAGCAGGGCCTCCTGGTGCCTCACTAACAGTGCATTTGCACCTGGGGTGCTGGGAAGCCTCTGGGCAGTGCCCATATGGTTTGGAGCTCTGTGACATGGCCAGGTACTAGGCGCCTCCTGCTGACTTGAGCCAGTGTTCCAACTGGAGTTGCCATAGCAAAAAGGGCACAGGGCCCCTTGGGGGTTTGCTGTAAGTTCTCACTAGTTCTCACAGGCCTTCGGGGATGCACAGGATGTGTAGAGCCGCACATCCCTCCCCTGACCATTCTGCTGGGAACGGCTTGGGCCAGGGTCCTAGGCAAATACACTTTCCACCTCCCCTCCTGCTCCATCTTCCCACATCCTGGTTGAACCCGTGTGACACAGCTCCCCACCGCCTCTGCCCTTGCCAGTCCTGGAAGTGGCTGGTGTATGGATCCGCCACCTCTCTCACAATCAACCTCATCTCTCTTGCTCAGAGCATAAGGGAGATACAAGGTTAGCAGGTCAGCGAATCTGGGCATCTCCTTTCTGCGCTAGTGTCTGCTTAACTCTTGTCTTCCCGCTTGCCTTGGCCTCTCTGGCCCAGATCCCTGCCTGCTACTTCCTGCTATTGAGCAGCCAAGGATTATACTGGCTAGAGGCAGGAGCTGGCAATCCTGGTGCCCGTGGCTCACAGCCATATGTTTTAGGCTCCTTCAGGAAGCTCTGCTAAGACACCAGGGAAAGGGATATCTGACCCTTCCCTGCCGTGACCAAGGCACACTAGCACCCAGCAATGATATTCATAGGCAGCATCATCACTGTCATGCAGATCTCCAAGAGCAGAGGCAGCTTGGCATCAAGTACGGAGACCTTTGTGTAGCGGACAGCACAAGAGGGGAGCCTTCGCCATATGATTGGTTTCCGGGAACTTCAAAAAACAAGTAACGTGTAAACACTTTGAACTCCCTCTGTCCAACCTCATACCTGACACACTCATGCAACCGCACATGCAAAAAATTCCTCACAGGCGAGCCGACTCTCTCTCTCTCTCTTTCTCTCTCTTCCTCCCCGCCACCCCCACATGCTCACTATAACACACTGTGCCGGGTCCTCCTGGATCTACATCCACATACCTATTTGCACATATGCAGACTTAGGCTTAGGAAGCACACTCTTGTACAGCATCAGGAACACACGCATGTAGGCAAGCAGGGGCACACACACGCACACGTGAGCGCACCCAGTACACAGTGGCTTGGAAGGTGCTAAGGGGTTTTCGAGGACTGTGTCCTACTTGCTCAAGTCCAGGGTGTTGTTCTCGTGGTGGGCGTGGCTAAGGAGCCCAGCGCTGCTTACTGGACAGTCCATTGGCACTTGGGCCTCCCCTGCTGTCCTCACCAGTGTCCCATTCCCTGAACCATGCAGCTTCGGAGACCTGGGTAGCAACAAACTCTTCGGGAAAGCAATCAAGGCAGAAATGTCAATGTAACAGGACCACATGATTACGCCCCAGTAGTGCCCCAACCAAGGATGGCATTCGTTACCCCTCAGGTCTACACCCTAAAGCACAGCGCTGCGCGCAGAGAATGGGGCAGGCCTGTGCCCCAGAATCCCTTGCCTCTTCTCCCTTCTACTTGGTCCCAGGGTGGTGGGGCGCCCAACCTGGCCTTCCTAGCCACCACCTGCCATCTGCAGCTGAGTTCCTGAGGCTTGTCCCCTGCACACATACCTCCTTTGCTGATAACTCCCTCCGAGTTCTCTCTCCTAGCCCTCCTGTCCCTGCCTTGCTGCTCTGGACTGCTTTCAACTCACACATGCCTCTGCGTCACTGCCTCTTTGCCTCTGCCTCTGCTTCCCAATTTCCCCCTCCTCCTCTTGAGGTTCACAGGCTGCACACCTCCCCATGCACCTCTTCACTTCTTCTGGGGAAATTACAACTGCCTCACCCTGGCCTAGCCCTTCTTATCTTCTCCAAATCTCCCTCTGCTCTCACCCTCTGCACACCTGGGATCTCTCAGTCCTCTGGTGAACACCAATCCCCATTTATCTAATCTGTTGTCTGCCTGCTCTGTGCCCAAGCCCCTCTGCTCCTTTTCTGTGCACAGGAGGTTTGTGACAAAGGTAGGAGGGAAGCGGCACTCCTTTCCTGCCTTCTGGTTTTATGACTGACATCCGATTGGTCTGGAAACGGCCTCTGCCCCCTTGGCCAAGACCACCTGAAGACCTTGCCTGGCTTGCTAGGCAGCAGCCCTGTCTTTTTCTGAGCAGGAAGGACTGCACATATGCGACCCACTATGCAGAAAAGCCTCCAGGGGGTGGCCGGATGTTTTGTTTCTCCATTCCTTGCCCACTTTGTTGATGTGTGCTTTCATTTGCATTCCAACAGGAACAGCCTTAAGGGAGGGGTAGTGAGGCTGCTTAGAGGTAGGCAGTTGGTGCTCACAGGCCAGCAGGGCCTCCTGGTGCCTCACTAACAGTGCATTTGCACCTGGGGTGCTGGGAAGCCTCTGGGCAGTGCCCATATGGTTTGGAGCTCTGTGACTCCTGCTGACTTGAGCCAGTGTTCCAACTGGAGTTGCCATAGCAAAAAGGGCACAGGGCCCCTTGGGGGTTTGCTGTAAGTTCTCACTAGTTCTCACAGGCCTTCGGGGATGCACAGGATGTGTAGAGCCGCACATCCCTCCCCTGACCATTCTGCTGGGAACGGCTTGGGCCAGGGTCCTAGGCAAATACACTTTCCACCTCCCCTCCTGCTCCATCTTCCCACATCCTGGTTGAACCCGTGTGACACAGCTCCCCACCGCCTCTGCCCTTGCCAGTCCTGGAAGTGGCTGGTGTATGGATCCGCCACCTCTCTCACAATCAACCTCATCTCTCTTGCTCAGAGCATAAGGGAGATACAAGGTTAGCAGGTCAGCGAATCTGGGCATCTCCTTTCTGCGCTAGTGTCTGCTTAACTCTTGTCTTCCCGCTTGCCTTGGCCTCTCTGGCCCAGATCCCTGCCTGCTACTTCCTGCTATTGAGCAGCCAAGGATTATACTGGCTAGAGGCAGGAGCTGGCAATCCTGGTGCCCGTGGCTCACAGCCATATGTTTTAGGCTCCTTCAGGAAGCTCTGCTAAGACACCAGGGAAAGGGATATCTGACCCTTCCCTGCCGTGACCAAGGCACACTAGCACCCAGCAATGATATTCATAGGCAGCATCATCACTGTCATGCAGATCTCCAAGAGCAGAGGCAGCTTGGCATCAAGTACGGAGACCTTTGTGTAGCGGACAGCACAAGAGGGGAGCCTTCGCCATATGATTGGTTTCCGGGAACTTCAAAAAACAAGTAACGTGTAAACACTATGAACTCCCTCTGTCCAACCTCATACCTGACACACTCCTGCAACCGCACATGAACAAAAAATTCCTCACAGGCGAGCCGACTCTCTCTCTCTCTCTTTCTCTCTCTTCCTCCCCGCCACCCCCACATGCTCACTATAACACACTGTGCCGGGTCCTCCTGGATCTACATCCACATACCTATTTGCACATATGCAGACTTAGGCTTAGGAAGCACACTCTTGTACAGCATCAGGAACACACGCATGTAGGCAAGCAGGGGCACACACACGCACACGTGAGCGCACCCAGTACACAATGGCTTGGAAGGTCCTAAGGGTTTTTCGAGGACTGTGTCCTACTTGCTCAAGTCCAGGGTGTTGTTCTCGTGGTGGGCGTGGCTAAGGAGCCCAGCGCTGCTTACTGGACAGTCCATTGTCACTTGGGCCTCCCCCTGCTGTCCTCACCAGTGTCCCATTCCCTGAACCATGCAGCTTCGGAGACCTGGGTAGCAACAAACTCTTCGGGAAAGCAATCAAGGCAGAAATGTCAATGTAACAGGACCACATGATTACGCCCCAGTAGTGCCCCAACCAAGGATGGCATTCGTTACCCCTCAGGTCTACACCCTAAAGCCCAGCGCTGCGCGCAGAGAATGGGGCAGGCCTGTGCCCCAGAATCCCTTGCCTCTTCTCCCTTCTACTTGGTCCCAGGGTGGTGGGGCGCCCAACCTGGCCTTCCTAGCCACCACCTGCCATCTGCAGCTGAGTTCCTGAGGCTTGTCCCCTGCACACATACCTCCTTTGCTGATAACTCCCTCCGAGTTCTCTCTCCTAGCCCTCCTGTCCCTGCCTTGCTGCTCTGGACTGCTTTCAACTCACACATGCCTCTGCGTCACTGCCTCTTTGCCTCTGCCTCTGCTTCCCAATTTCCCCCTCCTCATCTTGAGGTTCACAGGCTGCACACCTCCCCATGCACCTCTTCACTTCTTCTGGGGAAATTACAACTGCCTCACCCTGGCCTAGCCCTTCTTATCTTCTCCAAATCTCCCTCTGCTCTCACCCTCTGCACACCTGGGATCTCTCAGTCCTCTGGTGAACACCAATCCCCATTTATCTAATCTGTTGTCTGCCTGCTCTGTGCCCAAGCCCCTCTGCTCCTTTTCTGTGCACAGGAGGTTTGTGACAAAGGTAGGAGGGAAGCGGCACTCCTTTCCTGCCTTCTGGTTTTATGACTGACATCCGATTGGTCTGGAAACGGCCTCTGCCCCCTTGGCCAAGACCACCTGAAGACCTTGCCTGGCTTGCTAGGCAGCAGCCCTGTGTTTTTCTGAGCAGGAAGGACTGCACATATGCGACCCACTATGCAGAAAAGCCTCCAGGGGGTGGCCGGATGTTTTGTTTCTCCATTCCTTGCCCACTTTGTTGATGTGTGCTTTCATTTGCATTCCAACAGGAACAGCCTTAAGCGAGGGGTAGTGAGGCTGCTTAGAGGTAGGCAGTTGGTGCTCACAGGCCAGCAGGGCCTCCTGGTGCCTCACTAACAGTGCATTTGCACCTGGGGTGCTGGGAAGCCTCTGGGCAGTGCCCATATGGTTTGGAGCTCTGTGACATGGCCAGGTACTAGGCGCCTCCTGCTGACTTGAGCCAGTGTTCCAACTGGAGTTGCCATAGCAAAAAGGGCACAGGGCCCCTTGGGGGTTTGCTGTAAGTTCTCACTAGTTCTCACAGGCCTTCGGGGATGCACAGGATGTGTAGAGCCGCACATCCCTCCCCTGACCATTCTGCTGGGAACGGCTTGGGCCAGGGTCCTAGGCAAATACACTTTCCACCTCCCCTCCTGCTCCATCTTCCCACATCCTGGTTGAACCCGTGTGACACAGCTCCCCACCGCCTCTGCCCTTGCCAGTCCTGGAAGTGGCTGGTGTATGGATCCGCCACCTCTCTCACAATCAACCTCATCTCTCTTGCTCAGAGCATAAGGGAGATACAAGGTTAGCAGGTCAGCGAATCTGGGCATCTCCTTTCTGCGCTAGTGTCTGCTTAACTCTTGTCTTCCCGCTTGCCTTGGCCTCTCTGGCCCAGATCCCTGCCTGCTACTTCCTGCTATTGAGCAGCCAAGGATTATACTGGCTAGAGGCAGGAGCTGGCAATCCTGGTGCCCGTGGCTCACAGCCATATGTTTTAGGCTCCTTCAGGAAGCTCTGCTAAGACACCAGGGAAAGGGATATCTGACCCTTCCCTGCCGTGACCAAGGCACACTAGCACCCAGCAATGATATTCATAGGCAGCATCATCACTGTCATGCAGATCTCCAAGAGCAGAGGCAGCTTGGCATCAAGTACGGAGACCTTTGTGTAGCGGACAGCACAAGAGGGGAGCCTTCGCCATATGATTGGTTTCCGGGAACTTCAAAAAACAAGTAACGTGTAAACACTTTGAACTCCCTCTGTCCAACCTCATACCTGACACACTCATGCAACCGCACATGAACAAAAAATTCCTCACAGGCGAGCCGACTCTCTCTCTCTCTCTTTCTCTCTCTTCCTCCCCGCCACCCCCACATGCTCACTATAACACACTGTGCCGGGTCCTCCTGGATCTACATCCACATATCTATTTGCACATTTGTAGACTTAGGCTTAGGAAGCACACTCTTGTACAGCATCAGGAACACACGCATGTAGGCAAGCAGGGGCACACACACGCACACGTGAGCGCACCCAGTACACAGGACTTGGAAGGTGCTAAGGGGTTTTCGAGGAGTGTGTCCTACTTGCTCAAGTCCAGGGTGTTGTTCTCGTGGTGGGCGTGGCTAAGGAGCCCAGCGCTGCTTACTGGACAGTCCATTGGCACTTGGGCCTCCCCCTGCTGTCCTCACCAGTGTCCCATTCCCTGAACCATGCAGCTTCGGAGACCTGGGTAGCAACAAACTCTTCGGGAAAGCAATCAAGGCAGAAATGTCAATGTAACAGGACCACATGATTACGCCCCAGTAGTGCCCCAACCAAGGATGGCATTCGTTACCCCTCAGGTCTACACCCTAATGCCCAGCGCTGCGCGCAGAGAATGGGGCAGGCCTGTGCCCCAGAATCCCTTGCCTCTTCTCCCTTCTACTTGGTCCCAGGGTGGTGGGGCGCCCAACCTGGCCTTCCTAGCCACCACCTGCCATCTGCAGCTGAGTTCCTGAGGCTTGTCCCCTGCACACATACCTCCTTTGCTGATAACTCCCTCCGAGTTCTCTCTCCTAGCCCTCCTGTCCCTGCCTTGCTGCTCTGGACTGCTTTCAACTCACACATGCCTCTGCGTCACTGCCTCTTTGCCTCTGCCTCTGCTTCCCAATTTCCCCCTCCTCCTCTTGAGGTTCACAGGCTGCACACCTCCCCATGCACCTCTTCACTTCTTCTGGGGAAATTACAACTGCCTCACCCTGGCCTAGCCCTTCTTATCTTCTCCAAATCTCCCTCTGCTCTCACCCTCTGCACACCTGGGATCTCTCAGTCCTCTGGTGAACACCAATCCCCATTTATCTAATCTGTTGTCTGCCTGCTCTGTGCCCAAGCCCCTCTGCTCCTTTTCTGTGCACAGGAGGTTTGTGACAAAGGTAGGAGGGAAGCGGCACTCCTTTCCTGCCTTCTGGTTTTATGACTGACATCCGATTGGTCTGGAAACGGCCTCTGCCCCCTTGGCCAAGACCACCTGAAGACCGTGCCTGGCTTGCTAGGCAGCAGCCCTGTGCTTTTCTGAGCAGGAAGGACTGCACATATGCGACCCACTATGCAGAAAAGCCTCCAGGGGGTGGCCGGATGTTTTGTTTCTCCATTCCTTGCCCACTTTGTTGATGTGTGCTTTCATTTGCATTCCAACAGGAACAGCCTTAAGGGAGGGGTAGTGAGGCTGCTTAGAGGTAGGCAGTTGGTGCTCACAGGCCAGCAGGGCCTCCTGGTGCCTCACTAACAGTGCATTTGCACCTGGGGTGCTGGGAAGCCTCTGGGCAGTGCCCATATGGTTTGGAGCTCTGTGACATGGCCAGGTACTAGGCGCCTCCTGCTGACTTGAGCCAGTGTTCCAACTGGAGTTGCCATAGCAAAAAGGGCACAGGGCCCCTTGGGGGTTTGCTGTAAGTTCTCACTAGTTCTCACAGGCCTTCGGGGATGCACAGGATGTGTAGAGCCGCACATCCCTCCCCTGACCATTCTGCTGGGAACGGCTTGGGCCAGGGTCCTAGGCAAATACACTTTCCACCTCCCCTCCTGCTCCATCTTCCCACATCCTGGTTGAACCCGTGTGACACAGCTCCCCACCGCCTCTGCCCTTGCCAGTCCTGGAAGTGGCTGGTGTATGGATCCGCCACCTCTCTCACAATCAACCTCATCTCTCTTGCTCAGAGCATAAGGGAGATACAAGGTTAGCAGGTCAGCGAATCTGGGCATCTCCTTTCTGCGCTAGTGTCTGCTTAACTCTTGTCTTCCCGCTTGCCTTGGCCTCTCTGGCCCAGATCCCTGCCTGCTACTTCCTGCTATTGAGCAGCCAAGGATTATACTGGCTAGAGGCAGGAGCTGGCAATCCTGGTGCCCGTGGCTCACAGCCATATGTTTTAGGCTCCTTCAGGAAGCTCTGCTAAGACACCAGGGAAAGGGATATCTGACCCTTCCCTGCCGTGACCAAGGCACACTAGCACCCAGCAATGATATTCATAGGCAGCATCATCACTGTCATGCAGATCTCCAAGAGCAGAGGCAGCTTGGCATCAAGTACGGAGACCTTTGTGTAGCGGACAGCACAAGAGGGGAGCCTTCGCCATATGATTGGTTTCCGGGAACTTCAAAAAACAAGTAACGTGTAAACACTTTGAACTCCCTCTGTCCAACCTCATACCTGACACACTCATGCAACCGCACATGAACAAAAAATTCCTCACAGGCGAGCCGACTCTCTCTCTCTCTCTTTCTCTCTCTTCCTCCCCGCCACCCCCACATGCTCACTATAACACACTGTGCCGGGTCCTCCTGGATCTACATCCACATACCTATTTGCACATATGCAGACTTAGGCTTAGGAAGCACACTCTTGTACAGCATCAGGAACACACGCATGTAGGCAAGCAGGGGCACACACACGCACACGTGAGCGCACCCAGTACACAGTGGCTTGGAAGGTGCTAAGGGGTTTTCGAGGACTGTGTCCTACTTGCTCAAGTCCAGGGTGTTGTTCTCGTGGTGGGCGTGGCTAAGGAGCCCAGCGCTGCTTACTGGACAGTCCATTGGCACTTGGGCCTCCCCTTGCTGTCCTCACCAGTGTCCCATTCCCTGAACCATGCAGCTTCGGAGACCTGGGTAGCAACAAACTCTTCGGGAAAGCAATCAAGGCAGAAATGTCAATGTAACAGGACCACATGATTACGCCCCAGTAGTGCCCCAACCAAGGATGGCATTCGTTACCCCTCAGGTCTACACCCTAAAGCCCAGCGCTGCGCGCAGAGAATGGGGCAGGCCTGTGCCCCAGAATCCCTTGCCTCTTCTCCCTTCTACTTGGTCCCAGGGTGGTGGGGCGCCCAACCTGGCCTTCCTAGCCACCACCTGCCATCTGCAGCTGAGTTCCTGAGGCTTGTCCCCTGCACACATACCTCCTTTGCTGATAACTCCCTCCGAGTTCTCTCTCCTAGCCCTCCTGTCCCTGCCTTGCTGCTCTGGACTGCTTTCAACTCACACATGCCTCTGCGTCACTGCCTCTTTGCCTCTGCCTCTGCTTCCCAATTTCCCCCTCCTCCTCTTGAGGTTCACAGGCTGCACACCTCCCCATGCACCTCTTCACTTCTTCTGGGGAAATTACAACTGCCTAACCCTGGCCTAGCCCTTCTTATCTTCTCCAAATCTCCCTCTGCTCTCACCCTCTGCACACCTGGGATCTCTCAGTCCTCTGGTGAACACCAATCCCCATTTATCTAATCTGTTGTCTGCCTGCTCTGTGCCCAAGCCCCTCTGCTCCTTTTCTGTGCACAGGAGGTTTGTGACAAAGGTAGGAGGGAAGCGGCACTCCTTTCCTGCCTTCTGGTTTTATGACTGACATCTGATTGGTCTGGAAACGGCCTCTGCCCCCTTGGCCAAGACCACCTGAAGACCTTGCCTGGCTTGCTAGGCAGCAGCCCTGTGTTTTTCTGAGCAGGAAGTACTGCACATATGCGACCCACTATGCAGAAAAGCCTCCAGGGGGTGGCCGGATGTTTTGTTTCTCCATTCCTTGCCCACTTTGTTGATGTGTGCTTTCATTTGCATTCCAACAGGAACAGCCTTAAGGGAGGGGTAGTGAGGCTGCTTAGAGGTAGGCAGTTGGTGCTCACAGGCCAGCAGGGCCTCCTGGTGCCTCACTAACAGTGCATTTGCACCTGGGGTGCTGGGAAGCCTCTGGGCAGTGCCCATATGGTTTGGAGCTCTGTGACATGGCCAGGTACTAGGCGCCTCCTGCTGACTTGAGCCAGTGTTCCAACTGGAGTTGCCATAGCAAAAAGGGCACAGGGCCCCTTGGGGGTTTGCTGTAAGTTCTCACTAGTTCTCACAGGCCTTCGGGGATGCACAGGATGTGTAGAGCCGCACATCCCTCCCCTGACCATTCTGCTGGGAACGGCTTGGGCCAGGGTCCTAGGCAAATACACTTTCCACCTCCCCTCCTGCTCCATCTTCCCACATCCTGGTTGAACCCGTGTGACACAGCTCCCCACCGCCTCTGCCCTTGCCAGTCCTGGAAGTGGCTGGTGTATGGATCCGCCACCTCTCTCACAATCAACCTCATCTCTCTTGCTCAGAGCATAAGGGAGATACAAGGTTAGCAGGTCAGCGAATCTGGGCATCTCCTTTCTGCGCTAGTGTCTGCTTAACTCTTGTCTTCCCGCTTGCCTTGGCCTCTCTGGCCCAGATCCCTGCCTGCTACTTCCTGCTATTGAGCAGCCAAGGATTATACTGGCTAGAGGCAGGAGCTGGCAATCCTGGTGCCCGTGGCTCACAGCCATATGTTTTAGGCTCCTTCAGGAAGCTCTGCTAAGACACCAGGGAAAGGGATATCTGACCCTTCCCTGCCGTGACCAAGGCACACTAGCACCCAGCAATGATATTCATAGGCAGCATCATCACTGTCATGCAGATCTCCAAGAGCAGAGGCAGCTTGGCATCAAATACGGAGACCTTTGTGTAGAGGACAGCACAAGAGGGGAGCCTTCGCCATATGATTGGTTTCCGGGAACTTCAAAAAACAAGTAACGTGTAAACACTTTGAACTCCCTCTGTCCAACCTCATACCTGACACACTCCTGCAACCGCACAGGCATAAAAAATTCCTCACAGGCGAGCCGACTCTCTCTCTCTCTCTTTCTCTCTCTTCCTCCCCGCCACCCCCACATGCTCACTATAACACACTGTGCCGGGTCCTCCTGGATCTACATCCACATACCTATTTGCACATATGCAGACTTAGGCTTAGGAAGCACACTCTTGTACAGCATCAGGAACACACGCATGTAGGCAAGCAGGGGCACACACACGCACACGTGAGCGCACCCAGTACACAGTGGCTTGGAAGTTGCTAAGGGGTTTTCGAGGACTGTGTCCTACTTGCTCAAGTCCAGGGTGTTGTTCTTGTGGTGGGCGTGGCTAAGGAGCCCAGCGCTGCTTACTGGACAGTCCATTGGCACTTGGGCCTCCCCTTGCTGTCCTCACCAGTCTCCCATTCCCTGAACCATGCAGCTTCGGAGACCTGGGTAGCAACAAACTCTTCGGGAAAGCAATCAAGGCAGAAATGTCAATGTAACAGGACCACATGATTACGCCCCAGTAGTGCCCCAACCAAGGATGGCATTCGTTACCCCTCAGGTCTACACCCTAAAGCACAGCGCTGCGCGCAGAGAATGGGGCAGGCCTGTGCCCCAGAACCCCTTGCCTCTTCTCCCTTCTACTTGGTCCCAGGGTGGTGGGGCGCCCAACCTGGCCTTCCTAGCCACCACCTGCCATCTGCAGCTGAGTTCCTGAGGCTTGTCCCCTGCACACATACCTCCTTTGCTGATAACTCCCTCCGAGTTCTCTCTCCTAGCCCTCCTGTCCCTGCCTTGCTGCTCTGGACTGCTTTCAACTCACACATGCCTCTGCGTCACTGCCTCTTTGCCTCTGCCTCTGCTTCCCAATTTCCCCCTCCTCCTCTTGAGGTTCACAGGCTGCACACCTCCCCATGCACCTCTTCACTTCTTCTGGGGAAATTACAACTGCCTAACCCTGGCCTAGCCCTTCTTATCTTCTCCAAATCTCCCTCTGCTCTCACCCTCTGCACACCTGGGATCTCTCAGTCCTCTGGTGAACACCAATCCCCATTTATCTAATCTGTTGTCTGCCTGCTCTGTGCCCAAGCCCCTCTGCTCCTTTTCTGTGCACAGGAGGTTTGTGACAAAGGTAGGAGGGAAGCGGCACTCCTTTCCTGCCTTCTGGTTTTATGACTGACATCTGATTGGTCTGGAAACGGCCTCTGCCCCCTTGGCCAAGACCACCTGAAGACCTTGCCTGGCTTGCTAGGCAGCAGCCCTGTCTTTTTCTGAGCAGGAAGTACTGCACATATGCGACCCACTATGCAGAAAAGCCTCCAGGGGGTGGCCGGATGTTTTGTTTCTCCATTCCTTGCCCACTTTGTTGATGTGTGCTTTCATTTGCATTCCAACAGGAACAGCCTTAAGGGAGGGGTAGTGAGGCTGCTTAGAGGTAGGCAGTTGGTGCTCACAGGCCAGCAGGGCCTCCTGGTGCCTCACTAACAGTGCATTTACACCTGGGGTGCTGGGAAGCCTCTGGGCATTGCCCATATGGTTTGGAGCTCTGTGACATGGCCAGTGTTCCAACTGGAGTTGCCATAGCAAAAAGGGCACAGGGCCCCTTGGGGGTTTGCTGTAAGTTCTCACTAGTTCTCACAGGCCTTCGGGGATGCACAGGATGTGTAGAGCCGCACATCCCTCCCCTGACCATTCTGCTGGGAACGGCTTGGGCCAGGGTCCTAGGCAAATACACTTTCCACCTCCCCTCCTGCTCCATCTTCCCACATCCTGGTTGAACCCGTGTGACACAGCTCCCCACCGCCTCTGCCCTTGCCAGTCCTGGAAGTGGCTGGTGTATGGATCCGCCACCTCTCTCACAATCAACCTCATCTCTCTTGCTCAGAGCATAAGGGAGATACAAGGTTAGCAGGTCAGCGAATCTGGGCATCTCCTTTCTGCGCTAGTGTCTGCTTAACTCTTGTCTTCCCGCTTGCCTTGGCCTCTCTGGCCCAGATCCCTGCCTGCTACTTCCTGCTATTGAGCAGCCAAGGATTATACTGGCTAGAGGCAGGAGCTGGCAATCCTGGTGCCCGTGGCTCACAGCCATATGTTTTAGGCTCCTTCAGGAAGCTCTGCTAAGACACCAGGGAAAGGGATATCTGACCCTTCCCTGCCGTGACCAAGGCACACTAGCACCCAGCAATGATATTCATAGGCAGCATCATCACTGTCATGCAGATCTCCAAGAGCAGAGGCAGCTTGGCATCAAGTACGGAGACCTTTGTGTAGCGGACAGCACAAGAGGGGAGCCTTCGCCATATGATTGGTTTCCGGGAACTTCAAAAAACAAGTAACGTGTAAACACTATGAACTCCCTCTGTCCAACCTCATACCTGACACACTCCTGCAACCGCACATGAACAAAAAATTCCTCACAGGCGAGCCGACTCTCTCTCTCTCTCTTTCTCTCTCTTCCTCCCCGCCACCCCCACATGCTCACTATAACACACTGTGCCGGGTCCTCCTGGATCTACATCCACATACCTATTTGCACATATGCAGACTTAGGCTTAGGAAGCACACTCTTGTACAGCATCAGGAACACACGCATGTAGGCAAGCAGGGGCACACACACGCACACGTGAGCGCACCCAGTACACAATGGCTTGGAAGGTCCTAAGGGTTTTTCGAGGACTGTGTCCTACTTGCTCAAGTCCAGGGTGTTGTTCTCGTGGTGGGCGTGGCTAAGGAGCCCAGCGCTGCTTACTGGACAGTCCATTGTCACTTGGGCCTCCCCCTGCTGTCCTCACCAGTGTCCCATTCCCTGAACCATGCAGCTTCGGAGACCTGGGTAGCAACAAACTCTTCGGGAAAGCAATCAAGGCAGAAATGTCAATGTAACAGGACCACATGATTACGCCCCAGTAGTGCCCCAACCAAGGATGGCATTCGTTACCCCTCAGGTCTACACCCTAAAGCCCAGCGCTGCGCGCAGAGAATGGGGCAGGCCTGTGCCCCAGAATCCCTTGCCTCTTCTCCCTTCTACTTGGTCCCAGGGTGGTGGGGCGCCCAACCTGGCCTTCCTAGCCACCACCTGCCATCTGCAGCTGAGTTCCTGAGGCTTGTCCCCTGCACACATACCTCCTTTGCTGATAACTCCCTCCGAGTTCTCTCTCCTAGCCCTCCTGTCCCTGCCTTGCTGCTCTGGACTGCTTTCAACTCACACATGCCTCTGCGTCACTGCCTCTTTGCCTCTGCCTCTGCTTCCCAATTTCCCCCTCCTCATCTTGAGGTTCACAGGCTGCACACCTCCCCATGCACCTCTTCACTTCTTCTGGGGAAATTACAACTGCCTCACCCTGGCCTAGCCCTTCTTATCTTCTCCAAATCTCCCTCTGCTCTCACCCTCTGCACACCTGGGATCTCTCAGTCCTCTGGTGAACACCAATCCCCATTTATCTAATCTGTTGTCTGCCTGCTCTGTGCCCAAGCCCCTCTGCTCCTTTTCTGTGCACAGGAGGTTTGTGACAAAGGTAGGAGGGAAGCGGCACTCCTTTCCTGCCTTCTGGTTTTATGACTGACATCCGATTGGTCTGGAAACGGCCTCTGCCCCCTTGGCCAAGACCACCTGAAGACCTTGCCTGGCTTGCTAGGCAGCAGCCCTGTGTTTTTCTGAGCAGGAAGGACTGCACATATGCGACCCACTATGCAGAAAAGCCTCCAGGGGGTGGCCGGATGTTTTGTTTCTCCATTCCTTGCCCACTTTGTTGATGTGTGCTTTCATTTGCATTCCAACAGGAACAGCCTTAAGCGAGGGGTAGTGAGGCTGCTTAGAGGTAGGCAGTTGGTGCTCACAGGCCAGCAGGGCCTCCTGGTGCCTCACTAACAGTGCATTTGCACCTGGGGTGCTGGGAAGCCTCTGGGCAGTGCCCATATGGTTTGGAGCTCTGTGACATGGCCAGGTACTAGGCGCCTCCTGCTGACTTGAGCCAGTGTTCCAACTGGAGTTGCCATAGCAAAAAGGGCACAGGGCCCCTTGGGGGTTTGCTGTAAGTTCTCACTAGTTCTCACAGGCCTTCGGGGATGCACAGGATGTGTAGAGCCGCACATCCCTCCCCTGACCATTCTGCTGGGAACGGCTTGGGCCAGGGTCCTAGGCAAATACACTTTCCACCTCCCCTCCTGCTCCATCTTCCCACATCCTGGTTGAACCCGTGTGACACAGCTCCCCACCGCCTCTGCCCTTGCCAGTCCTGGAAGTGGCTGGTGTATGGATCCGCCACCTCTCTCACAATCAACCTCATCTCTCTTGCTCAGAGCATAAGGGAGATACAAGGTTAGCAGGTCAGCGAATCTGGGCATCTCCTTTCTGCGCTAGTGTCTGCTTAACTCTTGTCTTCCCGCTTGCCTTGGCCTCTCTGGCCCAGATCCCTGCCTGCTACTTCCTGCTATTGAGCAGCCAAGGATTATACTGGCTAGAGGCAGGAGCTGGCAATCCTGGTGCCCGTGGCTCACAGCCATATGTTTTAGGCTCCTTCAGGAAGCTCTGCTAAGACACCAGGGAAAGGGATATCTGACCCTTCCCTGCCGTGACCAAGGCACACTAGCACCCAGCAATGATATTCATAGGCAGCATCATCACTGTCATGCAGATCTCCAAGAGCAGAGGCAGCTTGGCATCAAGTACGGAGACCTTTGTGTAGCGGACAGCACAAGAGGGGAGCCTTCGCCATATGATTGGTTTCCGGGAACTTCAAAAAACAAGTAACGTGTAAACACTTTGAACTCCCTCTGTCCAACCTCATACCTGACACACTCATGCAACCGCACATGAACAAAAAATTCCTCACAGGCGAGCCGACTCTCTCTCTCTCTCTTTCTCTCTCTTCCTCCCCGCCACCCCCACATGCTCACTATAACACACTGTGCCGGGTCCTCCTGGATCTACATCCACATATCTATTTGCACATTTGTAGACTTAGGCTTAGGAAGCACACTCTTGTACAGCATCAGGAACACACGCATGTAGGCAAGCAGGGGCACACACACGCACACGTGAGCGCACCCAGTACACAGGGACTTGGAAGGTGCTAAGGGGTTTTCGAGGAGTGTGTCCTACTTGCTCAAGTCCAGGGTGTTGTTCTCGTGGTGGGCGTGGCTAAGGAGCCCAGCGCTGCTTACTGGACAGTCCATTGGCACTTGGGCCTCCCCCTGCTGTCCTCACCAGTGTCCCATTCCCTGAACCATGCAGCTTCGGAGACCTGGGTAGCAACAAACTCTTCGGGAAAGCAATCAAGGCAGAAATGTCAATGTAACAGGACCACATGATTACGCCCCAGTAGTGCCCCAACCAAGGATGGCATTCGTTACCCCTCAGGTCTACACCCTAATGCCCAGCGCTGCGCGCAGAGAATGGGGCAGGCCTGTGCCCCAGAATCCCTTGCCTCTTCTCCCTTCTACTTGGTCCCAGGGTGGTGGGGCGCCCAACCTGGGCTTCCTAGCCACCACCTGCCATCTGCAGCTGAGTTCCTGAGGCTTGTCCCCTGCACACATACCTCCTTTGCTGATAACTCCCTCCGAGTTCTCTCTCCTAGCCCTCCTGTCCCTGCCTTGCTGCTCTGGACTGCTTTCAACTCACACATGCCTCTGCGTCACTGCCTCTTTGCCTCTGCCTCTGCTTCCCAATTTCCCCCTCCTCCTCTTGAGGTTCACAGGCTGCACACCTCCCCATGCACCTCTTCACTTCTTCTGGGGAAATTACAACTGCCTCACCCTGGCCTAGCCCTTCTTATCTTCTCCAAATCTCCCTCTGCTCTCACCCTCTGCACACCTGGGATCTCTCAGTCCTCTGGTGAACACCAATCCCCATTTATCTAATCTGTTGTCTGCCTGCTCTGTGCCCAAGCCCCTCTGCTCCTTTTCTGTGCACAGGAGGTTTGTGACAAAGGTAGGAGGGAAGCGGCACTCCTTTCCTGCCTTCTGGTTTTATGACTGACATCCGATTGGTCTGGAAACGGCCTCTGCCCCCTTGGCCAAGACCACCTGAAGACCTTGCCTGGCTTGCTAGGCAGCAGCCCTGTGCTTTTCTGAGCAGGAAGGACTGCACATATGCGACCCACTATGCAGAAAAGCCTCCAGGGGGTGGCCGGATGTTTTGTTTCTCCATTCCTTGCCCACTTTGTTGATGTGTGCTTTCATTTGCATTCCAACAGGAACAGCCTTAAGGGAGGGGTAGTGAGGCTGCTTAGAGGTAGGCAGTTGGTGCTCACAGGCCAGCAGGGCCTCCTGGTGCCTCACTAACAGTGCATTTGCACCTGGGGTGCTGGGAAGCCTCTGGGCAGTGCCCATATGGTTTGGAGCTCTGTGACATGGCCAGGTACTAGGCGCCTCCTGCTGACTTGAGCCAGTGTTCCAACTGGAGTTGCCATAGCAAAAAGGGCACAGGGCCCCTTGGGGGTTTGCTGTAAGTTCTCACTAGTTCTCACAGGCCTTCGGGGATGCACAGGATGTGTAGAGCCGCACATCCCTCCCCTGACCATTCTGCTGGGAACGGCTTGGGCCAGGGTCCTAGGCAAATACACTTTCCACCTCCCCTCCTGCTCCATCTTCCCACATCCTGGTTGAACCCGTGTGACACAGCTCCCCACCGCCTCTGCCCTTGCCAGTCCTGGAAGTGGCTGGTGTATGGATCCGCCACCTCTCTCACAATCAACCTCATCTCTCTTGCTCAGAGCATAAGGGAGATACAAGGTTAGCAGGTCAGCGAATCTGGGCATCTCCTTTCTGCGCTAGTGTCTGCTTAACTCTTGTCTTCCCGCTTGCCTTGGCCTCTCTGGCCCAGATCCCTGCCTGCTACTTCCTGCTATTGAGCAGCCAAGGATTATACTGGCTAGAGGCAGGAGCTGGCAATCCTGGTGCCCGTGGCTCACAGCCATATGTTTTAGGCTCCTTCAGGAAGCTCTGCTAAGACACCAGGGAAAGGGATATCTGACCCTTCCCTGCCGTGACCAAGGCACACTAGCACCCAGCAATGATATTCATAGGCAGCATCATCACTGTCATGCAGATCTCCAAGAGCAGAGGCAGCTTGGCATCAAGTACGGAGACCTTTGTGTAGCGGACAGCACAAGAGGGGAGCCTTCGCCATATGATTGGTTTCCGGGAACTTCAAAATCAAGTAACGTGTAAACACTTTGAACTCCCTCTGTCCAACCTCATACCTGACACACTCATGCAACCGCACATGAACAAAAAATTCCTCACAGGCGAGCCGACTCTCTCTCTCTCTCTTTCTCTCTCTTCCTCCCCGCCACCCCCACATGCTCACTATAACACACTGTGCCTGGTCCTCCTGGATCTACATCCACATACCTATTTGCACATATGCAGACTTAGGCTTAGGAAGCACACTCTTGTACAGCATCAGGAACACACGCATGTAGGCAAGCAGGGGCACACACACGCACACGTGAGCGCACCCAGTACACAGTGGCTTGGAAGGTGCTAAGGGGTTTTCGAGGACTGTGTCCTACTTGCTCAAGTCCAGGGTGTTGTTCTCGTGGTGGGCGTGGCTAAGGAGCCCAGCGCTGCTTACTGGACAGTCCATTGGCACTTGGGCCTCCCCCTGCTGTCCTCACCAGTGTCCCATTCCCTGAACCATGCAGCTTCGGAGACCTGGGTAGCAACAAACTCTTCGGGAAAGCAATCAAGGCAGAAATGTCAATGTAACAGGACCACATGATTACGCCCCAGTAGTGCCCCAACCAAGGATGGCATTCGTTACCCCTCAGGTCTACACCCTAAAGCCCAGCGCTGCGAGCAGAGAATTGGGCAGGCCTGTGCCCCAGAATCCCTTGCCTCTTCTCCCTTCTACTTGGTCCCAGGGTGGTGGGGCGCCCAACCTGGCTTTCCTAGCCTCCACCTGCCATCTGCAGCTGAGTTCCTGAGGCTTGTCCCCTGCACACATACCTCCTTTGCTGATAACTCCCTCCGAGTTCTCTCTCCTAGCCCTCCTGTCCCTGCCTTGCTGCTCTGGACTGCTTTCAACTCAAACATGCCTCTGCGTCACTGCCTCCTTGCGTCTGCCTCTGCTCCCCAATTTCCCCCTCCTCCTCTTGAGGTTCACAGGCTGCACACCTCCCCATGCACCTCTTCACTTCTTCTGGGGAAATTACAACTGCCTAACCCTGGCCTAGCCCTTCTTATCTTCTCCAAATCTCCCTCTGCTCTCACCCTCTGCACACCTGGGATCTCTCAGTCCTCTGGTGAACACCAATCCCCATTTATCTAATCTGTTGTCTGCCTGCTCTGTGCCCAAGCCCCTCTGCTCATTTTCTGTGCACAGGAGGTTTGTGACAAAGGTAGGAGGGAAGCGGCACTCCTTTCCTGCCTTCTGGTTTTATGACTGACATCTGATTGGTCTGGAAACGGCCTCTGCCCCCTTGGCCAAGACCACCTGAAGACCTTGCCTGGCTTGCTAGGCAGCAGCCCTGTGTTTTTCTGAGCAGGAAGTACTGCACATATGCGACCCACTATGCAGAAAAGCCTCCAGGGGGTGGCCGGATGTTTTGTTTCTCCATTCCTTGCCCACTTTGTTGATGTGTGCTTTCATTTGCATTCCAACAGGAACAGCCTTAAGGGAGGGGTAGTGAGGCTGCTTAGAGGTAGGCAGTTGGTGCTCACAGGCCAGCAGGGCCTCCTGGTGCCTCACTAACAGTGCATTTGCACCTGGGGTGCTGGGAAGCCTCTGGGCAGTGCCCATATGGTTTGGAGCTCTGTGACATGGCCAGGTACTAGGCGCCTCCTGCTGACTTGAGCCAGTGTTCCAACTGGAGTTGCCATAGCAAAAAGGGCACAGGGCCCCTTGGGGGTTTGCTGTAAGTTATCACTAGTTGTCACAGGTCTTCGGGGATGCACAGGATGTGTAGAGCCGCACATCCCTCCCCTGACCATTCTGCTGGGAACGGCTTGGGCCAGGGTCCTAGGCAAATACACTTTCCACCTCCCCTCCTGCTCCATCTTCCCACATCCTGGTTGAACCCGTGTGACACAGCTCCCCACCGCCTCTGCCCTTGCCAGTCCTGGAAGTGGCTGGTGTATGGATCCGCCACCTCTCTCACAATCAACCTCATCTCTCTTGCTCAGAGCATAAAGGAGATACAAGGTTAGCAGGTCAGCGAATCTGGGCATCTCCTTTCTGCGCTAGTGTCTTCTTAACTCTTGTCTTCCCGCTTGCCTTGGCCTCTCTGGCCCAGATCCCTGCCTGCTACTTCCTGCTATTGAGCAGCCAAGGATTATACTGGCTAGAGGCAGGAGCTGGCAATCCTGGTGCCCGTGGCTCACAGCCATATGTTTAAGGCTCCTACAGGAAGCTCTGCTAAGACACTAGGGAAAGTGATATCTGACCCTTCCCTGCCTCGACCAAGGCACACAAGCACCCAGCAACAGTATTCATAGGCGTCATTGTCACTGTCATGCAGATCTCCACGAGCAAATGCAGCTAGGTATCCCGGGCCTCAAGTCCGGAGACCTTTGTGCAGAGGACAGCACAAAAGGGGAGACTTTGCCAAATGATTGGTGTCTGGGAACTTCAAATAAGCAAGTAAACATGCACACAATTGGAACTCCCTATGTCCAACCTCATACATGATACACTCATACAACCGCACATGAACAAAGAATTCCTCATAGGCGAGATGACTCTCTCTCTCTCTTTCTCTTTCTCCCTTCCCGCCACCTCCACATGCTCACTCATAACACACTGTGCCGGTCCTCCTGGATCTACATCCACATACCTATTTACACATACACAGACTTTGGCTTAGTAAGCACACCCATGTACAGCATCAGGAACAAACACACACGAATGTAAGCAAGCACGGGCACACATATGCACATTCGAGCGCACCCAGTACACAGTGGCTTGGAAGGTGCTACAGGGTTTCAGGGGACTGTCCTACTTGCTCAAGTCAAGGGTGGTATTCTTGTGGTGGGTGTGGCTATGGAGCCCAGCGCTGCTTACTGGCCAGTCCATTGGCACTTGTGCCTCCCGCTGCTGTCCTCACCAGTATCCTGTTCCCTCAACCATGCAGCTTGGGTGACCTGGGTAGCAACAAACTTTGGGGGAAAGAAATCAAGGGAGAAATGGGAATGCAACAGGACCACAGGATTAGGCCCCCAGTAGTGCCCCAACCTGGGAAGGCATTCATTACCGCTCAGGTCTACACCAAGAAGCATGGAGCTGCAAGCAGAGAGCGGGGCAGGCCTGTGTGCCAGAATCCCTTGCCTCTTCTTCCTTCTCTTGGTCCCAAGGTGGTGGGGTGCCCATCGTGATCGTCCAACCTCGCCTTTCTTGTATGGTGCAAGTCAGTTCGCTTTTTGGCAGGAACTGACCAGGAGGGCCTCCTAACGGAGGCTCAACCTGCCCACCTTGATCTTGGGTCTGCTACTTTTGCTTCTTCACAGGAGCCAGCGGATCAGCTTAGGAGATCTCCATTTTGTAAGTCTTTTAAATATCAGGCCTGTGTGTATTGTTTCTTCTGTTTTATTGGAATTGTTTTACCTCTTGTTATTTTGTGGACTGCACAACTGACGAGACTGATAGGCATGGGCAACGTCCCTTCCACTCCCGTGGACTTGACTTTAGCCCACTGGAAGGAAGTTACTCACAATAATAGTGTAGAGATCAAGAAACGAAAGTGGGTGACTCTCTGCTCTTCTGAGTGGCTCACTTTCAAGATGGGTGGCCACCAGAAGGGACTTTTGACTTGAGTACAATTCTCAAAGTAGAAGACTATGTTTTTAATTCCTTACATAGTCACTTCGAAAAAGTTGGTAGATATCACCTTCTCTGGGCCCCTCCCGTGAGTCCGTCCCTTCTCCTTTTGTGTGAAAACTCATTTTGTTTTTTAAACACAAAGAGAAGTTCAACCACCTGTCACTCATGGTCTCAATTACTTGTGGTAATACTCAGTTAGCTGCTGTTACTGTGGTGGCACTTACTAAAAACTTCATAGAGTATATTAATCAGCTATAATGTCATGATAGTATTACCATATTACTGTACAGTATTAGAAAACAGATACACAGCAGATAGTGCTTAGAAAATTTCTAAGTACTGTATGTAAGCATTTAGGTTCTTTTTTTTTTTTTTTTGGCCAGTCCTGGGCCTTGGACTAATGATTTCTCATTAGTATTACCAGGAGGGTTATATACTTAATTTAATGTTGTTTTTATTTTGCCAGTTCTGAGGCTTGAACTCAGGGCTTGAGCACTGTCCCTGAGCTGCTTTTATTCACACACACACACACACACAGCACTACTTCCACCTTTTTCTGTTTATGTGGTGGGGAGGAATGGAACCCAGGGCTTCATGCATGCTAGGTGAGCACTCTGCCGCTAAGCCACATTGCTAGTCGAATATGTTGGGTCTATTTATGATTGTTCATTATGCCAGTCCTGAGGCTTGAACTCAGGGCTTGGGTGCTGTTCTTGTGCTGAAGGCTAGCAGACTATCATTTGAACCACAGGTCCACTTCCAGCTTTTTTTGGTAGTTATTTGAGATGAGTCTCATAGACTTTCCTGCCTGGATGGATTTGAGCTGTGAGTCTCAGCTCATAAGCTTCTGAGAAGTTAGGATTACAGGTGAGAGCCACTGGCACTTAGCAGCTACTTTTTTGTTTTTGTTGTTGTTGTTTTTACAAACTGATTGTAAAGATAAATTACAATATTTTAAGTGATGAACTGCTTTTCCTAATTCAAGTATTTTGGCATATTTTCTAGTTAATCAGTTATGTAGATGTAAAACATTACTTGGAAGATTGTTTATGTGTTTATTATGTGGAAGACAGCAATTTGCTTTCCATAATCGTTCATTCACTTGTGAAATATCTTTTCCTTCTGTAAACCAGTCTAAAGCTACAAAAATAGGTATTGAACTATTAGAATCTTATTAAACCATGTATTGTGCTCTCTCTCCTCTCCTCTCCTCTCCTGTCCTCCCCTCCCTTCCCCTCTCCTCCCCTCCACTCCTCTCCCCTGTCCTTCCCTTTTCTCTCCTCTCCTCTCCCACCACCTGTAGTAACAAGGTTTGAATTCAAGGCTTCATCCTGGCATGTATGCCCACTCAGCTGGTATTCTGCCACTTACACATCTAGCCCAGCATTTCACTGGTTAATTGGAGATGGAGTCTTTTGGACTTTACTGAATGGGCTGGCTTTGAACCCTGACCCTCTGCATCTCAGCTTGCTGAGTATCCAGGTTTACCGGTATGAGCCCCAGGTGCCTGGCTAAATCATGTGTTTTAATTTTAACACATTTTGTTATGTTCAATGTACATGGCTTAGAAATACATAATGACAGTAGTTTGTATGCAGCAAACTACATTATTCTTAGAGAATTAGAGAACTAGAGTGCACATTTTGGTATTGAGATTTTCTTTAAAAAAATAAATGAGGTAGAACCCTTGAAAGGACAATGAAATATAATATGATGGTCCCATATGTATATGAAGAAGTGTGATGTAAAACACAATGAGTTGCATGGTCCTAGATGCTATGAATTCTGAGGATCCAACAATGAGGTGTGAGCTTTCATACAGCTCGGCTTCTAAAAATTAATTATCTCAATTCATTCCTAAAACATCTGAATATTAGATCGGGTATGTATTGAAATCATAATTTGCGTATAAGAAAACATGGCTTAATGTATGGATCTGTGACCCCTCTGTATATCACTTTGACAATAAATAAGTAATTATATATATATTTTTTTAAAAAAGGAAAACACATTGAGAGGCTGCTGGCTACTCCAAGTGGAGGTGATGGTGTCTTTCTAATTATAAGGCTGAGTTTTTTGCTGGCACATGGTAGCTGTGAGGATTATTCTAAAATAAGATTCCTGATCAAAGATGGCCTTTAGAACTTTTGATATCATTGAAAACTACTAGGTCTATCATGATTGCTCTCAACCAAATAATTATGCCTATTTAGAAGTAATAATTATATGAGAGTTCAGCATTTTCCATTTTCTGAAAAACAAGAAATGTAAGGTTAGACTCATTTTCTCTATACTGATGATGATGTAGGAGCTCAATGTAGTTCAGTGCCAATGTGATCCTTTTAAATAGGACCATATGAAGTTCTGCCTGATGCTTTGCTCATTTGAGCTAAATTTAAAAATTGAAGTGTTAGGGTCTTTTTTTAATAAGTTAGCAACATATTTCTAACAAATTTTTAATCTTTTATTGGAAAACTAGCATTTTGTGGATTCTTTGTTTTTGTTGGAAAACTAGCATTTTGTGGATTCTTTGTTTTTGTTATTGTTTGTGGGGCATGAACGCAGGTGCTGACCCTGAGTTCACTCACTATGTTCCTTTCTCTCTTTCTTTCTTCCTCTCTTTCTTTTCTCCCTTCCTTCCTTCCTTCCTTCCTTCCTTCCTTCCTTCCTTCCATCCTTCCTTCCTTCCTTCCTTCCTTCATTGCCAGTCCTGGACTCAGGTCCTGAGCACTGTCCCTGGCTTTTGTTTTTGTTTTGCTCAAGGCTAGTACACTACCACTTGAGCCATTGCTCCACTTCTTGCTTTTTGCTATATGTGGTGGTGAGGAATTGAACCCATGGCTTCATGTATACAAGGCAAGCACTCTACCACTAGGCCATATTCCCAGCCCTTCTTCCTTTCCTTTCAAGGCTAGTCCTCTGTCTCTTTGAGCCACAGTGCCTCTTCCAGGTTTTTGTTTTTGTTTTTTTTTGTAGTTAATTGGAGATGAGACTCTTTAACAGACATTCTTGTCTTCACTGGCATTCAACCATGATCCTCTAAGGTCAGCCTTCTGAGTAGCTAGGATGACAGACAGGCATGAGCCACCAGCACCCTGTACATTGGGACACTTCTAAAATGTATGTCTTATGCTTAAATACCTCTTCTCCACTGCCTTATGGAAGGAGCCCAAATTGACCCCAGCTTCTTTTTAATTTTCACAATGCTAATGGCATTCAGCAGCAGGAATTCCTGGTTTCTAGAGAGTTGTTCTCTTCCTGTGTTCCTGTCTCTGTCTCTTCTTCCTGGAATCTTCCCCATTGGTATCTGCCTGTCAAATGGCTACCCATTCTTAATGAACTACTCAGATGTGAAGTTGCAATGATAAATCTTTGCTTTCCTTGGCCAGCCCCGCCCCACCCTGGCGGTTTCCTGTTGTTTCTGCTTGGGGCACTGAAGGCTCAGGCCAGGGCAGGACGGGCGATGGATGGGGGGCTGGGTGGGGCAGAGCGGACAGGCGGGACAGAGGCAGTGGAGTCAAAACAGGGGTAAAATGATACACGGGTGTGCAATTTGCAAGCTGGGGGTTCTGGGTGCTGAGTGCTAAATACTAGGTAACTGGGTGCTGGGTACTGGGTGCTGGGTGGTTGGGTGCTGGGTGACTGGGTGCTTGGTAGCTGGGTGTTGAGTAGCTGGATGGTGTGGTCTGAGTAGTTGGGTGCTGGGTACTGGTTAGATGGGTGCTGGGTGCTAGGTACTAGGTGCCTGGGGTCTGAGTAGCAGGGTTCTGGGAACTGGGTGCTCAGTAGCTGGGTACTGGCTGCTGGCTAGCTGGGTGGCTGGGTTCTGGGTGCTGGGTACTGGGTGCTGGGTAGCTGGGTACTGGGTGCTGGGTGTCTGGGTGCTGAGTAGCTGGGTGCTGGGGGCTGGTTGGCTGGGTGCTGGGTACTGGGTGATGGGTGCTGAGTGGTTGTGTCCTGGTGCTGGGTGGCTGGGTACTAGGTGCTGGATTAGGTGCTGGATAGCTGGGTAGCTGGGTGGCTGGGTGCTGAGTAGCTGGGGTACTGGGTGCTGGGTGTCTGGGTGCTGAGTAGCTGGGTGCTGGGGGCTGGTTG
>NW_025959255.1:0-28675 GCF_023159225.1 Perognathus longimembris pacificus | reverse complement strand
TTTCCTGATTTCAGTGTCGGTCTTCGGGTCATTAGCATATAAAAGGCTGTTGATTTTTGAGTGTTTATTTTATATCCTGCCACTTTGCCAAAGTGTTGGATCAGCTCTAGTAGCTAGGGAGTAGAGTCTATGGGGTTCTTTAGGTATAGGATCATGTAATCTTCAAAAAGAAAAAGTTTCACTTCATCTTTTCCTACTTGGAATCCCTTTATGTTCTCTTCTGCCTAATTGCTCTGGCTAGGAATTCTAGTATTCTGTTGAAGAGGAGGGGGAGAGAGCAGACATACCTGTCTTGCTCCTGATTTCAAAGTGAATGACTTTAGCTTTTCACCGTTTAGAAATATGCTTGCAGTTGGTTTGTCCTAAACTTCCTTTATTTTATTCAGGAATGTTCCCAGGAATCCCAGTTTTTCCAGGGCTATTATCATAAATGGGTGCTGGATTTTATCGAACGCCTTTTCCGCATCCAGAGATATAACCATGTGGTTCTTTACCTTGCTTCCGGTTGATGTGGTGGATTACAATAATTGACTTGCATATATTAAACCAACTTTGCATCCCTGGGATGAATCCAGTTTGGTCATGGTGTATGATTTTTTTGATGACTGTTGAATTCGATTGGCCAGAATTTTGTTGAGAATTTTTGTGTCTATGTTCATCAGGGAAATCGGTCTACAGTTCTCTTTTCGTGATGAGTCCCTGCCTGGTTTCGGGATGAGGGTTACGCTGGCTTCATAGAATATGTTTGGTAATGAACTTTCTCTTTCAATTTCATGGAAGAGTTTGAAAAATATTGGTGTGTGTTCTGTTTTGAAGGCCTCGTAGAATTCTGCTGAGAATCCATCTGCACCTAGACTTTTTTCGGATGGGGAGACCACTTATTGCTGTTTCTATTTCAATTTTGGATATGAGTCTGTTTAGAAGGTTTAAATATTCATGATTAAGTTTGGGGATATCAATTTTTTCTAGAAAACCATCCATTTCTTCCAGGTTCTTGAATTTGTTGGCGTAAAGGTTTGCAAAATAGTCCCTTATTGTGTTCTGAATTTTGGATGTTTCTGTGGTGATGTTACCTGTTTCATCTCTGATCTTGTTTATTTGGGTGTGCTGCCTTCGTTTTTTGGTCAGGTTTGCTAGGGGTTTGTCTATCATGTTAATTTTTTCAACGAACCAACTCTTTGTTTTGTTGATTGTTTCAATTTTTTTGTCTCTAGTTTATTTAACTCTGATTTGGTTTTAATTATTTCCTTCCATCTATTGACTTTGGGTTTGGCTTGTTGTTTCTCTTTTGAGAAGATTAAGGTGCTTCCTTAAGTGGTTGAGTTGCTGTTTATCCACATTGTTGGTGTATGCACTCAGAGATATGAATTTTCGTCTGAGTACAGACTTTTCTGTGTCCCAAAGAAGCTGGTACATTGTGTACTTATGTTTGTTGAATTCTGTAAACATTTGAATTTCTGTCCTTATTTCTTTAATGACCCACAGATGGTTCAGCAGTATGTTGCTTAGTCTTCATGGTTTGTAGGATTTTGTGTGGTGGCTATTTGAGTTCAGCTCTAGGTTTATTCCTTTGTGGTCTGAGAGAATGCAGGGAATGATTTTGATCCTTTGCAATTTGTGCAGATTTTCTTCGTGCCCTAAGATGTGATCTATTTTGGAAAATGTTCCATGTGCTGCCAAAAAGAATGTCTATTCTGGTATTGCTTGATGAATTATTCTGTAGATGTTGGTTATGTCTATTTCGTCTATGCACTTGTTTAGTTGTGTGGTTTCTTTGTTCCATTTTTGGCATGTTGATCTGCCCAGAGGTGACAGTGGAGTGTTAAAGTCTCCAATTATCAATGTATTTGGGTCTATGCGTGTTTTTAGAGTTAGTAGTGTATGTTTGTTGAAGTTGGGTGCTCCTGTATTTGATGTGTGGATATTTAGGATGGTTAAATACTCCTGTAGGAGTGAACCCTTTATTAGTATGTAGTAACCTTCTTTGTCTCTTCTTACCATTTTTAATTTATAGAATTTAATTTGTAGAATTGCAACTCTAGCCTTCTATTGGGGGGCATTTACTGGTAGATTTTATTCCATCCTTTCACTTTTAGATGTTTGCTTTTGCTGGATAGATGTGTCTCTTGGAGGCAACAGAAAGATGGATTTTGATTTTTGATCCAACTAATGAGCCTGCGGCTATGAATGAGGAGTTTAGCTGTGTACAGTATTCTTGGTTGATAGTTTTTCTTTATTTAGGGTTTGGTATACTTCATGCACGCTCTCCTTGCTTTCAAGGTTTCTGCTGAGAAGTCTGGGGTAATTCTGATTGGTTTTCCTTTATATGTGATTATTTTCTTCTCCATAACAGCTTTAAAGATTCTTTCCTTGGACTCTATTATCCTGTTTTGTTGACAATGTGTCGGTGGGATGTCCTCCTCTGGTCTGGTCAGTTTGGGGTTGTAAATGTTTCTTGTATCTGTATCAGCCTATCCTCCGGGATATTTGGGGAGTTCTCGGCTATATTCTGTTAAATAGTTTGCCCATTCCCCTAATTTTTTCTCCAGGTTTTCCTCAATACCTATTAGCCTTAAATTGGGCTTCCTGATTGGGTCTTGGGGCTCCTGGAGTAATCTGTTTTGGTATTGTTTTTTTGACATTTCTTCATAGAGTCTAGGGAATCTACAGCTCCTGAGATTCAATCCTCTGCTTCTTCTAGTTGGGAGTGTAGACTAGCTACTTGATTTCATATCTCTTTTCCTTCTGACTGGTCTTTCCTGATGATTTCCATGTCCTTGCTATAAGTATCTCTTACGTCCTGCATGGAATTCTTTTCTTCATTAATTTGGTTTTGAGTGCTGTCTCTCAAATCTTTTAGCTGGGTAACTATCTTTTCGTTTGCCTCTTCAAGTTCATCTATCTTTCTCTATGTTGAGGCCATGAAATCGTCTATTATTTTATGGATTGATTGATGTCTATGGATGGATGGATTCTATGCTTCCTGCTTGTTTTGAGTGGGAAATTGGACTCCATTGTTTACCATCTTGAGTTTCTTCTGCCCTTTCGGAACGGGAATGCCAATCTACAAGCACGTTTGGGCACCATTTAAGACACAAAGTAGACCTTACCAAGCAATGTCGTGTAAATCTTAGACGTTCACAATTATATACAGATACCTTGTATAACTGTATATAGAATTTGATTTGGTGTTCCTAAAGAATACATTTTCAACATAACAACCAATCCTGAGCCCTGTATTCAGTAGTTAATTCTTTTACTGTTACAATCCTATGAGCAATTTTTGTTCTTATGCACTTTTTGAACTGGCTGGATTTCTCTATGAACCACTTTGATTCACTTGGGTTGAACAGGCATACCCTCTATCCAATAACTGGGGGTCAATGGAGTCTGGAGGTCCTGGAGGTAAATCTGGGACAGTAGGTTAGAGGTAGTGAAGAAAATCGAGTAAAATGTAATTGGGGAGGGATGATTTTGGTTTAGTTTCAGTGGCATGGAAATGTGAAGAGTAGAATCGGTAGAAAGAACAAGGTTAAAATGAAGATCATGGAGAGTTAGCAGAAAAGTGTCAAGGTGGTAGTCACAAGAAACGAATTAAAAAGAAAGAGAATGTGAATTGAGAATAAATAAAAAATACTGGAAGACAAATGCACAAAACACAGAAAAATTAACAATCCCCCCAGAAAAAGAAAATAAAAAAATGATAAAACGAACAAAAATGGAAAACAAAACATCAACGACATTTCAGAGATGAAAGATAGAAAAAAAAAAGTTTAAAAAAATGTTTTAAACCAATGGAGTCTTCCTTGTTTGGGTGGGCTTTCTCCAGTCTCGGGTTTCCTTGCATTTCTGTGTAGTCTATTTTGATGCTTGTGTGGTTTGACCTGCTTTCAGTTTTCAGGGGGTGGATCAGCTCTGACCCTCCTCCCCTGTCAGTGAAATCCTGAGGCTCTGTGATTCACACAGCTTGCACATAGGACTTGGGTGTCCTCTGTAAATGGGGGGCGTGAACAGTCCTTGGGAGCCCTGGCTCCTCCCATCTGCTGTGAGACTGGTGCTTTTATCGCCTGGCTTTGAAGAGCCTGTGTACTCAGCAGGGCGGGTTGTCTCTGGACTGGTTTACCTGTCTGAGAGCCGCTTGCCTTTGGGTGGTTCTCCCTCATGGGCATGACAGCCTCCTGAACAGAGCTGGCTATGGAATTCAACTCCATTTTGGTCTGGGAATTAGGCTTCCTCTGTGATGGGGCCATTTATCTGTCTCGGGAACTGTTTGTTCTCCCATCTGGTTGTTCTTTGCTGCTAGTACCTGCTCTCCACTTTCCGTTTTAATTTAGAAATTCAGGCGGGCAGGGCGGGCACCTCTGGCTGAGTTCACCTGAGTGTGTGAACTGTGGCCCGGATGAGCTTCCTGCCTGGGCAGGGGTTGTGCTGCTGGGTGGAGCTGGCTCTCATTGGTCGGTCCCTCTTGCCCTTTTCAAAGCTGGCCCCTTTGTCCTGGCTTTCCCCAGGCCGGGTTTAATTCCAGTCTGGTCTGACCCTATGCCAGTGTCAGAGATGGCGCTGTGCTCTGGCAGTGGGGGAAGGCTAACTCCCAAAGTTTCTCTGTGGGCATAAGTGAGAATATCTTTTGTAGGGTACTCATGTTTGTTTGCATTTTTGGCCTGTCCATGCTCAGCCTGAGATCCACGTCTGTCTGCCACCATCTGGAGGATTTCTTCTTGGTCACCTCTGTGTGCTTTAGGTGCACGAACTGTGGGATACTGTGCCAGCACCAGCAAGGGCTTGGCAGAGGGATGGGGCCCAGAACTCAAATCTGTGTTTTCAGGCCAGCAAAGTCAATTTTTCCTTCCTGGACAGAATCCCTGTACTGTGATAACTTACTTGGGCTGTCTTTCTAGGAGTAAAAATTTCTGGAGTGTTTAGACTGGGGTGTTGGAGAGAGCTGAGCTAGGGCTCTGCTGCTCCTCCACTCATGGAAAATATTTTTAAATTGCTGTGTGCTGGTGATTAATGCCTAGCTATTTAGAAGACTCAAAGTGCGGATTGCAGTTGGAAGCTAGCCTGGGGAGGAAATTGACTGAGATTCTGGACTCCATATGACCACCAAAAGAAAACAAAAACCCAAAACAAAAAAAAAACAGCAGAAAGTGCAGCTGTGGTAGAGTGCTAGCCTTCAGCTCTAAAAATCAGGATCAGTGGCCAGACCAGAACTGGGACCAGTAACCCAGAGACCTAGTGAAATGTTCATTGTGACTAAGCCTGCCTTATTATTTAGAGCTAGATATGGGCTGTTAAGGTCTTGGGAAGAACTAACTGGGTATCAAACTAATTAAAGTCTCCAAAAATAACTAAAAGTGTATTAAAATGTAGTCTATAATCAGTTGTGCCCAATATTAATGAATTTAACCCTATATTATGATGGGTATTTGAGTTCATAGTTTCCAGTTGGTTTACTCTTTGCAGCTTCTAAAGTAGCAGCCCCCCCTTTTTTGTTTGAAAAATTAGTAATTGATTTTCTTTTTCTTATGTAATTTGGAAATTCTCTGCTGAGAATTATGATACCATGTAGAAAGCTGTTGACACACCAATTAGGTGGTTTTCCTGAAGCTAAATGATGCCTGTCAGTTGTTAGGTCAACTGTAAGATTTTGATCCTCTCTGCAGGTGAGCTTTTCCTGGCCATTATTGTTAAGGACCCTCACCAGCGCTCATAAAGATGGGTTTTGGTACTGCAGCCATGTTTACTAGTAAATACTTTGGGAGTTGGCTAAGCTCTCCTAGGGCTGCAAAAATCAGTTGGGTCTAAAAGAAACAGTGGTGTCAAGACTCTGGCTAATTCTTCCCTTTACGTGGCTGTCCATGTGTCCTGTTGGATGTGTAACAACATCCTGTGCTTTGACCTAGGAGCCGGTTGTATCCGTAATTCTACAAACAAACATGTTTCCAGATGCTTTCAAATAATGTCCCAAATGAGAACTGTTGTTTGAAGCATACCCTGTGAGTAAAGATGATGGGTATCAGTGTGGGTTTCTTTAGGAGTAAAGGAAGCAGAGGGTGATTATGACAAACAGGATCTGGGTCTCCCTTTAGTTGGAGGCATTCACTATGGTATTGTGGTGGTGGATGCAACAGTAGAAGACAAATTCTCTTCCCTCCACCTTGTGATTGCTTCTACTGCCATATGACAGGGTTGGGCTCAAGATCCACCTGTTAGTGTTCCTACACAGTACGTGTGCATGGCCATGAACACATTGGAGTCACAAGGCTGCACAATCCCCATGTCTTTCTGCAGAGAAGTCCAGTGTTGCATAGTGGGCTGGGTATAATTTGTCAGTGCACACTGAGGTATATCATGTGTACTCATGGAGGCACAGTATCTTGCTGTGGAAGTGAACCCTGGGTTAATGAGCAGGAAGGTCCCCCTGGACAGTTCACAGAGGCTGCCGTGTCGGGTTTACTATTTGCAGAGATCACCTGGGTTCCTGCTTCTATTCCACACAGCTTTAAGCTATCTATTGGGTATTTCAAAATAAATATGACTCTGTGTGTGTGTGTGTGTGTGTGTGTGTGTGTGTGCGTGTGTGTGTGTGTGTGTGTGTGTGTATGAGAGAGAGAGTATCCATATACATATGTGCACTAATACTTGAGCTCAGGGCATCTTTCTTTAATTTATGTTTATTTTCAAGTTGGTGTACAGAGGGGTTACATTTTCATACCTAAAGTAATGAGTACATTTCTTATCAAACTTGCTACCTCATCCCTCATTTTTCTTCCAGATTTTTCCCTCCCTCCATTTTTTACAGTTAGTTTACAACATATCTTGTAGTTATTACTTTTGCATTCGTTCTCGTTTTACCATTTGCCTCAATATTTTGATGTTCCCCATCCCTTCCCTAATTCACACACACACACACACACACACACACTCACACACACACACACACACACACACACACACACACAAACACATATATATATATCCAGGGTATCAAAATCAAAAACAGTGACAACAAGGCCAAACCATAGGGAAGATAAGCAAATGGAAAAAGGAACGATTTCATATAGCACGTTAAAAATAACAACAATGATAACCCATTTGTTTCTATGTCTTAGAGTTTGTTTCACTTCACATCATTTTATGTGATCATAGGTACATATCTACTGAGATATGGTGTTTCATAATGGCTTTCAAGGCCCAGTGGCACTCTGCTAACATGGACACATAGCCTGCCTTCCAGTCCGGCCCCGCCTATTGTGCCACCTGTGCTGCCCTCGAAAGTTCTCAGTGTTGTGTGTGTAGTCAGAGGCTACCTACAATTTTTTCACATTGCATTCTTGAATTCCTCCAATGAGATTTTGCTTAAATAGTCATGCAGTGTAGGGTTTATTGAAATATATAGTCTTCAGGTCTTTGGACATATTTGATGGAGTTCATTTTTTTGTTAGGTTAAACACTTGTTTTTCAGGTAGTATCCATCATTTGATTCTGGACATCATCACCATCCGCTGTCATTAAAAAGCTGAAATACCTCTTTTTTATGACAGTTCTTCAGATGTGTGAAATCGCAGATTGCATTTCACACTATTTCAGAATAAATGTTTTTATTTTTAGGATTAATTCCCTTAGATTATTAGGCAGTTTGAATTTGTTTTTTCTTAGAGTGCTTGCTTGCAATACCAGATCTGAATAAAGCTGCAGTTTGTTCAGGGAAGAAAAACTTCAGTTCTGTATATCATACTGTCTGCTAAGGAACCTCTAATCGCAGTCATATTCTTTCTGGAGTTGTACTTCTGTCCACAGACATAGAGCTTCATGCTTATTTAAACTTCTAATTATTTTCATATATGCCACTAAGTCCTGCCTTGTCTACTCATTATTGTACAAGTTTTAAAGGGAAGGAGCACACTGAAACATTTTCTATAATTTAATTGGAGAGAAGAGTCTCATAGACTCCTCTGCCTGGGCTGGCTTCCAACTGTGAACTGTGATCTCAACCTCCTTAGTAGCTACGATTATTGGCATGAGCCACTGGTGCCAGGCAACTTGTCACATTGTTTTTCCCACCAAATGTCCATCCAGTTTGTAGAAAAATCCAACTTTGGCTTTGTCAGGATTGATTGCAATCATGATCATTTCAGTGATATTCAACTCTGGGCTTCATCTTCTGCTTTTGTTGCTCTCAATCTGTTTATGAGGGCCTTTAGAAGTGTCTTCTTAGCCACGATGCTTGCATGAAGCATCTTTTCTGAATAGCCATACTTTTAACTATGGTCCTCCAGAGAATGCTCCCTTTTCATGTTAGCAAATGGTACAAGGAAGAAGGTTTTCAAGGTTCAATAAATTACATGCGCATGGAATCAAACAGATGTAAGCACGTTTACTTACTGGAA
This sequence comes from Perognathus longimembris pacificus, assembly GCF_023159225.1. Classification (NCBI taxonomy): domain Eukaryota; kingdom Metazoa; phylum Chordata; class Mammalia; order Rodentia; family Heteromyidae; genus Perognathus; species Perognathus longimembris. The sequence goes on along the minus strand of NW_025959255.1, from coordinate 20,285 downwards.
AATTTGTGAATGGTGAGTCACAATTCACAACAGCAGTGTACCATTTAGCAAACTCAAGAGGTTTAGAAAATTAAAATGTGTTCTTTTGGAGCAGAATATACGTATATATCAGTTCATCAGAATAATATTTTTCCTCTTAAATAATATGGTTAAGAGCAAGTAGTTCTAAGGACTGATGTTTTTGATCATGGAAATAAGGAGGAGACATAATTTACAAGTTTGCAGAAAGTTAGTTGACATTGTCTAGGGTTGGTAAAGTGAAATTAACTTGAAGCGTGCTTGCCTAGCATGCATGAAGCCCTGGGTTCAATGCCCCAGAACCACAGAAACAGAAAAGGACAGAAGTGGCGATATGGCTCAAGCGGCAGATTGATAGCTTGAGCAAACATAAGCCAGGGACAGTGCTCAGGCCCTGACTCCCAAGCCCCAGGACTGACAAAACAAAAACAGACCCAATAAAAAGAACCTTCAAAATGGGAACCAGAGGCTGGACAAATCCAGCCCCTGCCTCATGAGACTTCTTCCAGGCTTCATTCAAGGACTGCCATCTAACACCAAGGGACCCTGCTGCTCGCCGTCTTCAGGAGGGGCCACATTTCTGCCTTTTACCCCTAATGTCGACGCCCTTTACCAGCAGGAAGCAGCCAGAGAGTCTTCGTCCTTTTCCATAGCTATTAAAAGGCTGGAAGATTAGGTCCCTCCTGGAGGGCTCCAAGCAGATGCCCCCCACCTCATTAAGTCTCCACACAGTTACTGGGTAACCAGCAAGCCTAGAGGCAGGTACCTTCCCCTTCCCTAAGGTCACATCCTAATCCATCTGCCCCAATCCCCTGCCCTAGATTAGGCAGGGCTGGTTGAGGGTCAACTGGTCTCTCCCTTTTCTCCCTTCTCTCCGGCCATGGATCATCACCACCACAGGGCAGCAGTTCGGTAATAAACTTTCCTCTCCTGCTTTAAAATAAATGTAAAAAAGGGAAACAGAGCTGTGGCTCAAGTGATATAGCATTGGCCTGAAGCTGACAAAGCTTAGGACAGTGGTCTTGTTGAGTTCAAGCATAGCACCCCCTCCCCACCCGAATGCTTCTAATTATGAAGATACGTATATATATATATATATTTTTTTTTTCTTTATCGAGAGTTAGTACCTACATAAATTTGACAATATACATTTTAAACTTCCCAGTGATAAACATCATCATTCTAGCGGGGAGGGGAGAAGATGGGGAGGGGGAATGAGGGAGGTAACAGTGCAAGGGGAGGGGGAGGGGGGAATAATGGATGTAACAGTACAAGGGGTAGTGGGAGGTGGAGGGGGAGGGGAATGATGGAGGGAACAACAGTAGAAGTGGGAGGGGAGGGGGGGGGAGGGCAGGGTAAGCTGAATGATGGAGGTAACAGTTCAAAGGGGAGGGGTAGGGGGAATGATGGAGGGAACAAAGAGTACAATGGGGAGGGGAGGGGTATGATGTAGGTAAAATACAGTACAAGGGGGGAAGGGGAGGGGGCAGGGCAAGGTGGAAAGATGGAAGTATGAAACAGTCCAAGTGGAGAGGGGGAGGGGATGGGGGAATGATAGAGTTAACAAACAGTAGCAGGGGGGAATGGAGAGGGAGGGGAGGGGAATGATGGAGGTAACAGTACAAGGGGAGCTGGAAGAGGAGGGGGGAATGATGGACATAACAAACAGTACAAGTGGGGACAGGAGGAGGGAATTATGGAGGTAACAACAGTACAAGGGGAGAGGTGGTGGGGGAGGGGAGAATGATGGAGGTAACAAACAGTACAGGGGGGAGGGGCAATAATGGAGATAAGAAAAAGCCCGAGGGGGAGGGGGATGATGGAGGTAACAAACAGTACAGGGGGGAGGGGCAATAATGGAGATAAGAAAAAGCACGAGGGGGGAGGGGGAAGTGGGAGGGGGAATGATGGAGGTAACAAGCAGTACAAGGGGGGAGAGGGAGTGGAAAGGGAGGAGGAGGGGGGAATGATGGAGGTAAAAAACAGTACAAGGTGGAAGGGGAGTGGGGAGGGAGGAGGGGGAGGGGGGAATGATGGAGGTAACAAACAGTACAAGAAAAGTATCCAAGTCCTAATGTACAAAACTGGAACCTCTCTGTTCATCACTTTGACAATAAATAAGGGGAAAAAAATAATGTGACAATAACAAATGCTTGGGGTGGGGGGATATGGCCAAAGGGAACTGTTCTACAGTTAGTGGGAATGTAAATTTGTTCAACTATTCTGAAAGCAGTATAACGGTTCCTCAAGACACTGAAAATAGAAATTTCCTATGACCCAGCAATTCCAGTCCTGGGCATTTATCCAATTAACCCCAAACCACACTAAGGCTAACAGTACCACATGTTCATTGCAGCATTGTTTAGCATATCCAAGATATAGAATCACCCAGATGCCCCTCAAGAAAATTAATGGATCAATAAAATGTGGTATATGTACACAATGGAATTCTATGCTTTCATCAGAAAGAATGATATTGCTCTAATCATAAGGAAATGGAAATAGTTAGAAAAAAATAGAAAAAAATTACACTAAGAAAGCCCTACCCAAAGAAACATAAACCGTATGTTCTCCCTTATTGGTAATAATTAATATATGTCTAGGATAGACCTAGCAGATGATCACAATAGCTCAATAGCTATATACAGATGATTACATAAGATGATGCTAAGAGAAATGGTCTCCAAAATATGGAAATAAGTGGTTTATCATTATGTGGTTAGTTTCACCCTACTGTGTGATTTTTTTCTTTTTTCTTCTGTTCATGTTCCCTATGACTTAGCCCCTGTAGTCACTGCTGATTCTGGTACCATGGTTATTTTATATATGCCTGTCTGAATTAGGGAAGGGAAGGGGAGCATAAAAATGGTGAGATAAAGTGTAAAATGCAATCCAATGCAACAGCAATATTTCCAAGAAAATATGTTGGAAATTAACTGTCCAAATTGGGGTGGTATAATTGGGAAGGAGGAAAGGTAGGAAAAAAATGAGGGAGTCGTAACAAGTTGGACAAGAAATGTATTCACTATCCAATGTATGTAACTGTACCCCATATGTACTTCACCTTGACAATAATAAAAAAAATTATATTAATCAAAGTGAGCGAGACCAAAAGAAACATATGTTGCATGGTCTCCTTCCTTTATAGTCATGAGAATGGGCCTAGGAATCTACAGGGAAACACAGTGGATAGTAAAAGACAAATCATACCACTTATACGTGAAATATTATACAGGATTCTCGACATTCAAACAGTGAGACCAAAGAAGGATATTCTTAGGAGAGGATCACAAAAGCTCAATAGCTATGTGCACATGATAATACAAAAGGATGTTTATTGAAGTGAACTTCAAGAAATGGAAACAAGAGATTTTTTTATTTAACTTTTTATGATTTTCCCCCTTTTGTTGTTGTTTGTGATTTCTATGCTTTTTGCCTTGTATGTAAGTTTATCTGTTTGGGGGAGAGTAAAGGGAAGTACAGAAATGGTAGGACAAAATGTGAACAAATGGAGGAGGGAAACTCATAAGATACATTGTGTTGAAAATTAATCTGTATAACTTGGGGATGGTTTGAGGCAGGGGGGAGGGAATGGGGGAGTAAATGAAGGAAGAGGTCACTTTGTTCCAAAAGAAATGTACTCAGTACATGACCTATATAACTATAACCCCTTTGTACTTTACAAGAAAAGTAAATTAAAATAATAAAAATAAAAATTGAGAAACAGATATGAAAGAGGAATGGAGGACAAATTTCAGCAATGAATGTTATACATGGAAGTATCACAATGTATCCCCTTGACACAATTGGTATATACTAACAAAAAATTTTAGATAAAGGTTATAAAACTAGAAAATAAAATAAATGCATCTCCCATATATTTAATATTTTACTTGGTCCTTCAGAAATACCACAGGAGCTGTTATATGGATCTTTCAATAGAACCGTCAAAGGAAAAGCCTATAAAACATTTCCCAAGTGTTGAACCTGGGTAACTGCAGTCGAAATCAGGACACGGGGGATGCAAGGCGAGTGAACCAATGCATACTTTATTCCAAGAGGGCCAGGGTTTATATAGGGTTAGAAACCAATTTTACAATTACAGGGTAAAAGATCAATACAGCAATGACATTTGTCTCAAATACAGAAGTGGAGGAAATTTCCTACTGTGAGGGCAGGAACTTGATACAAATGCCTTTCTAATTACAGGAGGTAGTGACTATAAAGATTATTGATATCAAAACAAGGAACTGTATACAACCGAGGTAGAACTATAATTATCTCCTAGCTACTATCTCCTTAAGGCTAGATAACATCAATCTTGACTTCTCCAAATACTTGTGAAATAACAGTGAGGAGACTTTCCTGTTTACAGTGAGAATCTAGTGAGGAGACTTTCCTGTTTACAGTGAGAATCTAGTACTAAAGGCAGCTGGTACTTGCTAAGTAGGGGGGAAAAGGAGATTCTCACAACAACTGGTGGCTTCCTTTGGCCCACAAACACCAGAAATTCCTTACTGGGAATGTGTTCCCAAGGGCCTATTAGTGTGCTAATGAGGCATCAGAGTAACCTTGCCGGGGCTAAATTTTTCCACTGGTTGGAGACTTTAATTCTCCAACAATTCCCCCTTTTTTTATTAATTTTCCACAGCCGCTTCTCTGGAAAGTTTAAGGGCAGTTAGTAAAACATCAGAGGAATTATTCCTAGTGAAATGCTTCATTATAGCTATGATGGAACAATATCCTAAGAAAAAGACACATAACATAAGTATCAAGGCAATAGAGGCACTTCCAACACTATGGGTAATACTTTGCCACCACCCCCTAGGGTCTAGTCCTTCTAAGGTCTGAGCTAGTCCTTGGGCTATGTCATCAATAGAGGAGGCATCTGGCAATTCCTTTTGAAAAGCTTCAAAAACCTCCCTGTACAAGCTTTGTTCACTTAACGTACCATTTAGTAGGGCTCCATCTATAAGCATTTGTATATCATTCCATTCACATTCAGAGGCATTATATTTATAAGGTGTTACACAGACATGACTAGAATTCCAATCACAAGTCAAAAACAATCGTTGCTGTAAAGCCAGATATTTCTGTCCAAGCCAAAACACTCCTCCTTTAACAGCTTCTAACTCATCTTGAAGGTGGGCATTTACTTCCAGCTGGTGTTGCCACAGATTGTGGGAGTCCTGGTGCCACTGCACCATAAAGTCATGAGTTTGTACAGATTGTCGCAATGCGGCTCCGGATACTGCTGCAGTTGTAGCAATGGCAATCAGTCCAACAAGTCCTGCAATAATCAGTCCAATGGCACGACGACTCCTCCTCAGAAGCCGCTTGAAAAACTGCATTACCAATCCTTGTACAGGTCCTCCAGCCCAGGGACGATGCATGCGAACAGGAACCCAAAGGGAGTCGCGCTGGGTTAAAATCATGATCCTATCTTGACTAAAATTAAAGGCGACATTGTTATTCAAGCAAGTATACAATTTACAATTTATGCAGGTAATGGCATTCTTTGTTATGTTTATGGGGCCGACCATCAGTACTTGTGGAAAATGAACACAAGCAGAGATATTGTAGGTCTTTACAACTGTGAAGTTGTAGGAGGCCGAGGACCTTTTAGATCCTGAGTAAGTTCCATTGGCCAGCAATACGGGAGCCAGAGAAGCTGCTAATTTCCAGAGATGACGTTGTGGAGGAAATAGCCTGTCTCCATGGGCGAGCGCAGGCCAGGGGTCACTAAAGCCTGCTCCAAACCACCCTAAAAACTGTTTAGCAGACATGGCATTGGACATGTTCATAGATAAAGTAGGTTCACAAGATGAGTTATATTCAGTGCAGTTTTTCAACCACACACCAAAAGGTCCCCAATCATACCAAGTATGCTGGGATGTATTCCAAATAGTTGGAAAAATTCCTCGACAACTTTCCCAATGTCTTTCAGTAAAGTTCAGGTTCAGATAAGTAAAATTGTCACATTTAGGCAGGCCAGCAGGGCTAGGATAATTATCTAATTTATAGGTATGAGATCCCACAGACCAGGAAGACAGTCTAATCAATCGAGTTCTACTGGAGTTATATGAACCTCCATGCTGAATCCAATATTGATATCTAAAAGGGTAACATGGGGAACGGCCTTGACAGATAGCTTTAGAGAACTGAGAATAAGAGAAGTTAAATGATCTTTCCTCTTCCATAGGAAAGACTGGAATGCCAGACCCATAGAGGGAGAGAGTAAATTAGGAATAGATGTAAAAACAGAGACAGGGGCTTTTGTCCATAAATATGGATGTAATAAAGGAGGGTTAGAAATATAGGCCCAATACATTACCTCTGATGTAGCCCCTACAGGTTACCAGTGCACACCTGTCCATTTGAATGGCCTTATCACTTGAATGAGAATGTCTCACCCCCTTGATGGACAGAGGGGTGTTTGTTGCTGGATCCACTGGAGCAGGTGCTAGAAAGATGGGCTGTCTTCTGTAGAAACATAAGCATACCCTCGCCCCTGGGTTAACAACTCCCTGGGGACCCAATCTAGCCCAATCCCCAATCTAATCCAAACCGGCTGCTGTTTGTTTTGCATGGGCGGAGCTAGGAAGTGTCGCTCAGCTCTTGCTAAAACATCTCCTTGAGACAAATTTAAAAAGTTAAGGACAAATAATGCTTCTGCAATGACAGCAGGGGCTGTTTTATAAATACTTTTCATAGAAGTTGCATATCCCTCAGTACTATCCATACTCCCCCTCTTTAGTTTTGTAATTTGTGTTTTTAATGTATAATGAGCTCTTTCTACTATACCTTGACCTTGAGGATTGTATTCAATTCCTGTAACATGAAAAATGTTATGAAATTCTAAAACTTTTCATACTTGTTTACTGGAATAAGCTGGTGCATTGTCAGTTTTTATTTGAGAAGGAATCCCCATGACTGCGAATGTTTCTAGTAAATGTTGAATGACATGAGTCCCTTTTTCCCTGGTAGAGGAGTTGCCCAAATAAAAGAAGAGTATGTATCAATGGATACATGCACATATTGTAAGTGGCCAAATTCAGGGATGTGTGTTACATCCATATGCCAAATTTCCTTAGGAGCAGTTCCTGACGTGTCAATTAATTTTTGAGGGCTACATAAATCCGAATCTCCTTGAAGAATGGAACATAGGTTAGGAATTCTGGGAATTCCTAAGGAAGGGCAAAGCCAATTGCTGTCCCTAGTAACTTTTGAAAATTATTAAGAGTTTTAAACTCTTCAGTACGAATTTTTATTAATTGGGGGGTAATTACTTGTCTTCTAACTAAATATCCCAGATACTTAAATGGTTCTTCTGTTTAAATGAATTTTATCAGGGGCAATTATTAAATTATACTGTTGAAAGTCTAAAGGCAAAATTTGTAACAATTTTGATACAATATTTTTATCAGGTGCAGCAAATAATAAATCATTTTATTGAAAACCTGTAAAACAAACTGGAGTAGTAATTAAACAATCATCTTGATAGCCATCGTTTTCCTATATCCAACTTAAAACAAACATTTTAAATTTCATATCTCAGAATACATTTTTGATCTCAAGTCTTTTACCAAGCCTGGTTGTATTAAAAGAAATCTGGAGCCTAGGTATCACCCATTGCTTCATGCTGCTTGTTTTTCACTTCCAAATTTCTTATCTAGAAAGGCATTCTAAAACCTTTTAAAGTAGAGGCTTTCACAACTTTACCTCAGCCTGTATTTGCATAGAAAAACTGAAGCCCAGGGGGCACATTGCCTCCTGGTTGTCTGCTTTAAAAGAGCCATTTTCCTATATACAGAGAGTTAATGAAAGTTGTGTACTTCTATCCCCCATTAGTTTATATACTTTAAAATATTTACCTGATTATATGTGACTTAAGATAGTTAATCTTACTGTTACATTACAGTATACACTTAAAAAATTTAGTACCTGATTCATTAAAGTGATACCCAAAACAATTGTAACAAGAGTACACTTAGCAGTGTGTCCCAGAATTATAACCATGAGATTTCAGAGTTAGCATATTTGCCTTTTTAATACATCCAAATTGCAAACCTGTACAGAAATCGAGTTATATCAGGTAAATAAACTTTTAACTCTCCTTTAAGATATTCCAATTTTAATCCATCCTAAGGGGCAGTTTTAGAAGTATCAGTCAAATCATACATTTTACCCTGAGGTTTCCAATGTTTATACCTGAAAACAAAAGAAATAAAAGAAAGGCCTCCATTGGCCTGTCCTATAGAATGGGCCTATCTCCATCCTACTCCTTAGAGCTTGATGAACTGCCTTGGGGCCAGCTTGCCCTCTCCCACTATGAATGGACGCCACCCTACGGCTGTCCCATCACGTGGATCGGCTAAACTGCACTTTTGTCAGTTTACCCCTCACTACTGAGGATAGGTTCAAGGGCCCATGCTAAGTTCTTATTTATTTATTTATTTATTTATTTTTAACCATGAATTAAAGAATTTTTAACTATAGTTCCTTTTAAAATAAATAATCCTTTAAAGCTTTTGGTAATGCCCAAATTCAATGATCTTTTGAAGTTTAAAGTTAAACTAACCTATTTTTACATCATACATTTTTAATCTTGAACACATTCACACCCACATACATTTGTGCGCGCGCACACACACATACATACATTCACATATGTAGGTATTAATGTAAACAGAACTTAAAAGCAGTCCAAACAACTATCAGCCGTACATTTTTTAGTGGCAAAAGGTGTATTTTCCAATCTTACTCTTGTAATGACCAAAACTTAAAACAAAACCTTTAATGAATGATTTTAGCATTGTTTAGTCTTATTCGCTAGGGCCTATTAGTTTTAGCAAAGTATCTTAGCATACTAAACACTGAAGATAACTGGGTTGGGGTCCCCTGGAGTATTACTGAGTCCACCTAGCACTTGACTCTTAGTGTTTACTCTCAGGCTAAGATTAGCCTAGCCAGCTGTTTGAACTCAGCTCTTAGCAGCCTGCACTTTTTCTGCCTTCTTGCAGAAGGAGACACAGTACCTAGTAAATGTTTTGCCCATAGACATGTAAATGGACAACAGAAATAAGGGAAACAAAAGTTTAAAAGTTTAAAACTGGTGCCAATCTCAAAGACAAAACTAGTCAAGACAAAACAGAACATAGAAACAGAGGCGTTTACGCCTTGGATGGCATGTCCAGCGTCCACAAGCTGCCAGCCAGAGTGATGGAAAGTCCATAGGGCCCTGAAAATTCTCAGGGGGATCCTCCCCAGTGGAGATTTCCATCCCCTGGCAATCAACCTGCCGAGGCCGCCCACCAGAGGACTTTTTTCCCAATTTAGCACTCCACACGAAACACAACTAATCAAACAAGGACAAAGACACATGAAACATGTAGCGCAGGCGCAAATTAAAAGTGCAATTGCAGTAAAAATTCTCTTGGGAAGTAAAAGAAAAATCACTAGTCCTTCCCCAATTCCAGGCTGATGGACTAAAACAGGGAATGTGTTCCCAAGGGCCTATTAGTGTGCTAATGAGGCATCAGAGTAACCCTGCCGGGGCTAAATTTTTCCACTGGTTGGAGACTTTAATTCTCCAACACCCAAGCAATTAAAGGGCTCAATTCAATAAAAATTAATAGCTTGAGGCACTCAACCTTTTTGCTTGGAGGCTGCCAAAACTTTCTTATTTTAATATTCCATTTCAACATCTAGGAAATGTGAATGCTAGAGAGGATCCAATCACTGAACATTTCTAAAGTCACATAGGTGTATGCGCTAGGACTCATAGATTATAGGGCTTTAAAATTATATGGATCAAGAACTATTACTGTGCTGTAGAAGTGTGGCCTGACCTTGTATGTTGATTCAGCTTAAGCTCATTGAAATAATAGCACATATTTCAATGGTCAAAGATGAGAAATACATTCACATGCAAGTCATACAGTAACTATAATAATACAATAATAACTGGGCCAGAAAATTCATGGGCTGGACTGTGAAATCAGAAGCTGATATGTAGAAATGCTGTCTGAATTGGGTTTTCTGAAAGGACCCTAAGGTGTTTACTACTGAGTGAAATTTTCTTTTGTCCTTTTTTTTTTTTTTTTTTGTCAGTCATAGGATTTGAACTCGGGGCTGGGATTCTCTCTGAGCTGTTTTGTTCAAGTCCAGTACTCTATCACTTTGAGCCACAGTGCCACTTGTGCTTTTGTGGTGGTTAATTGGACATAAGAGTCTCACAGACTTTCCTGCTCAGACTAGCTGTTGATCTGTGATCATCAGACCTCAAGCTCGTGAATAGCTAATGTACTGGTGTGAACAACTAATGCCTGGCTGAAATTTTCTTGTGACCTATGTGTTAATAATTTCCAAGCCTGCCCCTGAGCTTTTCTCCTTAAGACTAGCACTCTACCACTTTGAGCTCCACTTGTGGATTTCCAGTGATTAATTGGAGATGAGCATCTCAATGGATTTTTCTTCCTGGGCTGACTTTAAACTTTGATCTTCAGATCTCAGCCTCCTGAATAGTTAGGATTACAAGTGGGAGCCACCAGTGCCTTGCCTGGTACATCCTATTATTGCACTTAAATGATTGGATCTTGTGAAGTATAAACATTGCCCATGTACTGGTGTGTTCCTTCTGGAGAAAGGCTAGTTTGTCTGGTTATATATGTATGAATTATGATACAAGGATGCTTGTTACTGTCAGTATTGAGAGATTGGGTATAATGTAAGATGATGTATATTGATAAATATGAGCAGATTTGTGGTAGTTAATTGGTTTATGTGTCAATTTAAGTTGGCCACAGGTACTGAGATACTTAATTCAACCTTATTCTGACTGTGTCATACTGATGGCATCTCATTAAAAACCTTTTGAGAGATATCTAATTTTTTTTTTTTCAATTTTTATTATCAAACTGATGTACAGAGAGGTTACAGTTTCATACATTAGGCATTGGATACATTTGTTGTACTGTTTGTTACCTCGTCCCTCATTCCCCCCTCCCTCCTCCCCCTTTCCCTTTCGCCCCCTGAGGTGTTCAGTTCACTTACACCAAACATTTTGGCAAGTATTACTTTTGTATTTGTTTGTCTTTTTTTACCCTGTGTCTTTCAATTTTGGTATTCCCTTTCAATTTCCTAGTTCCAATACCAGTATACACGGTTTCCAATATACTCAGATAAGATTACAGAGATAGTGTAGGTACAACCACAGGAAGGTGATACATTCAATAGTAGAAGCTACAGATACACATGGGACATTGAAAGTAGTTACAACTGTGATATAACAATTGTCTCCATAACATGGAGTTCATTTCACTTAGCATCATCTTATGTGTTCATAAGGGTATAGCAATTGGGCCTTGTGATGCTCTGCTATAACTTGCCTAAACCTGTACTAATTATTCCCAATAAGGGAGACCATAGTGTTCATGTTTCTTTGGGTCTGTCTCACTTCATTTAGTATAATTTTTTCCAAGTCCTTCCATTTCCTTACAAATGGCATTTGTTACTTCTAAAGGCCTTGTAGTTATTCCCAATCAGCATTGTATATAGCTTTATTTAGGCTCAAATGACAACTTTTAGGCTATTATGTCTAGTAATCTCTGAGCTGGTGTGTGTGTGTGTGTGTGTGTGTGTGTGTGAGTGTGTGTGTGTGTGTGCTCTTGAGGTTTGAACTAGGGCCTGGGCACTATAGCTGAGCATTTTTGTTCAAGTCCAGCGCTGTGCCATTGGAGCCCCAGCTCCCCTTTTGCTTTCTGATGATTAATTAGATGTGAGTCTCATGGGCTTTTCTGCCCAGGCTGGCTTCAAATTGTGATCTGCATATCTCAGCATTCTGAGTAGGTTCATTACAGGTATGGACCATAGGCACTCTACTTTTTGTTTTCAACAGACAAGAGCTGATTATTGAGGAACAGTGAGGAGAACTCTTACTTTTGAGCTGGTTTTGATTGCATTTTTTTTCTTCTTAAAAACCTGAATTGACTGCTTTTCCTTTAGTCCTTCCTGGTCTGATACTAAAAGCCTTTCACAATGGAGCTCCTTTCCATATTCCCAGATTTCCCTCTTTTCTTTTCTCTTTTTTCCCCTCTGTGATTTGTTCCCGCTAGTATGGAACACGCAAACAGCCTTCTAACTTCAGGCCTCTTGGGGGCCAGTTCAGATACTGGTCTTCCTGTCCAAAACTAATTTCTTCTTCCCCTGAACCTTTAGGTTACTTTCTAATGATAGCCCTTATTTCCCTTATTCTGCCCTTATTTCCAGGGCTGACTTTTGTGTACTTTTTGTGTCAACTTCGTGAAGGTTTGGCTTCATTTTGGTTTTGTGTTTCTGTCCTTCCTACACCTTAAGACAGAGTCCCTGATGATTTAATAAGTTTGTAAAAAATATGTAAACTCATGGAGAAGTTTAATAGTGTCTACTCAGAAGAAATGAGGAGATATTACGGTAGTTTCAGTCCGATAGAAACATTGAATTGGGAATCACTTTAATCCTAAAATATATCTAAAATCTTAAGATTTGTTAGTCAAGTATGCACTCAGAATTATGTTAATTTAAGTCATTTGTATCATTAGAGCTAAATCATTATACACTTAGAAGGAAAATCCAAACAGTGACTCCTCTCAAAACCATTTCAGAGAAAGCCAGAATGTTTTGAGATAGGATAGTATTCAACTATCACTGATGAGAATACCTTTTCTTCTTACATTGATTGGGTATTTACTAGTCAAAAACTCCTTATGTAAATAAAAACAACTTAGTCTCCAGAGTTTACCTTTACTTTATTTGCTTATTGCTAGAATTTGCAGTTCTCCATATCTACCACAGTTATATCACCTTATAATTTGGATTTCCTATCTTTGTAAACCTTACAAAATTTGACGTTTGTATGCATTAACTTGAAGACCATTGGAATATTGATAGTTATACGAATCATTGTTTTAAAACATTAATTCTGAGAAGACAGAAATTTTGAAATAAATGCTGTCGTGGAATCCATTTTTGTGCTTAAAAAAGTTTTCCTGTGACTTTGGATGCCCTTATCATAGTTAGTACTCATTTCGAGTATTATTTATGCTTTTACTCATCCAACTTTTTTTAGTATTTAATAAAATGCAATTAGCAGATCATCTGTTATAAAATGGTAGCTTTCAGCCCAGCGTTTGCATACTTCAGTTCCCCATGGGCCAGAAAACATGACTTTCATTCTGTAGCCTTAGCCTTGACCCTGCCTGCTACAATGCCTTCTTTCTTCTGGTAGAAACACCTGCACAATGCAAGTCATCCTGTCAGTCTTCCTCCAGCCCTTGTGTTACAGTGTCATAGTTGATGTTCACAGGACCTCTGGAGCTGCAAATCCCTCCCATGGCCATTCTGCTGGGGCTGGCTTGGGCCAGGTTTCTAGGTAAATACAATTTCCACCTCCCCTCCTGCTCCATCCTCCCACATCCTGGCTGAACCCGTGTGGGACAGCTTGCCCACCGCCTCAGCCCTTGCCAGACTTGGAAGCGGCCAGTGTCTGGATCTGCCACCTCTCTCGCCCTCCATGTCATCTGTCTTCCTGACAGCACAAGGGAGATACAAGAAAAACAGGTCAGCGGATCCGGGCATTTCCTCCCTGGGCAGGTTTCCACTTACCTCTTGTCTGCCCTCTTGCCTTGGCCTCTCTCGCCCAGATCACTGCCTGCTACTTCCTGCTATTGGGCAGCCAAGGATTATACTGGCTATTGGCAGGAGCTGGCAATCCTGGTGCCCGTGGCTCACAGCCATATGTGTTAGGCTCCTTCAGGAAGCTCTGCTAAGACACCAGGGAAAGGGATATCTGACCCTTCCCTGCCGTGACCAAGGCACACTAGCACCCAGCAATGATATTCATAGGCGTCATTGTCACTGTCATGCAGATCTCCAAGAGCAGAGGCAGCTAGGTATCCCGGACCTCAAGTCCGGAGACCTTTGTGCAGAAGACAGCACAAAAGGGGAGACTTTTCCAAATGATTGGTGTCTGGGAACTTCAAATAAGCAAGTAAACATGCACACAATTGGAACTCCCTATGTCCAACCTCATACATGACAACTCATACAACTGCACATGAACAAAGAATTCCTCATAGGCGAGATGACTCTCTCTCTCTCTTTCTCTTTCTCCCTTCCCGCCACCTCCACATGCTCACTCATAACACACTGTGCCGGGTCCTTCTGGATCTACATCCACATACCTATTTACACATACACAGACTTTGGCTTAGTAAGCACACCCATGTACAGCATCAGGAACAAACACACACGCATGTAAGCAAGCACGGGCACACATATGCACATGCGAGCGCACCCAGTACACAGTGGCTTGGAAGGTGCTAAAGGGTTTCCGGGGACTGTGTCCTACTTGCTCAAGTCAAGGGTGATATTCTTGTGGTGGGCGTGGCTAAGGAGCCCAGCGCTGCTTACTGGCCAGTCCATTGGCACTTGTGCCTCCCGCTGCTGTCCTCACCAGTATCCCGTTCCCTCAACCATGCAGCCTGGGTGACCTGGGTAGCAACAAACTTTGGGGGAAAGAAATCAAGGGAGAAATGGGAATGCAACAGGACCACAGGATTAGGCCCCCAGTAGTGCCCCAACCTGGGAAGGCATTCATTACCGCTCAGGTCTACACCAAGAAGCATGGAGCTGCAAGCAGAGAGCGGGGCAGGCCTGTGTGCCAGAATCCCTTGCCTCTTCTTCCTTCTCTTGGTCCCAAGGTGGTGGGGTGCCCATCGTGATCGTCCAACCTCGCCTTTCTTGTATGGTGCAAGTCAGTTCGCTTTTTGGCAGGAACTGACCAGGAGGGCCTCCTAACGGAGGCTCAACCTGCCCACCTTGATCTTGGGTCTGCTCCTTTTGCTTCTTCACAGGAGCCAGCGGATCAGCTTAGGAGATCTCCATTTTGTCAGTCTTTTAAATATCAGGCCTGTGTGTATTGTTTCTTCTGTTTTATTGGAATTGTTTTACCTCTTGTTATTTTGTGGACTGAACAACTGACGAGACTGATAGGCATGGGCAACGTCCCTTCCACTCCCGTGGACTTGACTTTAGCCCACTGGAAGGAAGTTACTCACAATAATAGTGTAGAGATCAAGAAAGGAAAGTGGGTGACTCTCTGCTCTTCTGAGTGGCTCACTTTCAAGATGGGTGGCCAGCAGAAGGGACTTTTGACTTGAGTACAATTCTCAAAGTAGCGGACTATGTTTTTAATTCCTTACATAGTCACTTCGAAAAAGTTGGTAGATAACACCTTCTCTGGGCCCCTCCCGTGAGTCCGTCCCTTCTCCTTTTGTGTGAAAACTCATTTTGTTTTTTAAACACAAAGAGAAGTTCAACCACCTGTCACTCATGGTCTCAATTACTTGTGGTAATACTCAGTTAGCTGCTGTTACTGTGGTGGCACTTACCAAAAACTTCATAGAGTATATTAATCAGCTATAATGTCATGATAGTATTACCATATTACTGTACAGTATTAGAAAACAGATACACAGCAGATAGTGCTTAGAAAATTTCTAAGTACTGTATGTAAGCATTTAGGTTCTTTTTTTTTTTTTTTTTTTTGGCCAGTCCTGGGCCTTGGACTAATGATTTCTCATTAGTATTACCAGGAGGGTTATATACTTAATTTAATGTTGTTTTTATTTTGCCAGTTCTGAGGCTTGAACTCAGGGCTTGAGCACTGTTCCTGAGCTGCTTTTATTCACACACACACACACACACAGCACTACTTCCACCTTTTTCTGTTTATGTGGTGGGGAGGAATGGAACCCAGGGCTTCATACATGCTAGGTGAGCACTCTGCCGCTAAGCCACATTGCTAGTCGAATATGTTGGGTCTATTTATGATTGTTCATTATGCCAGTCCTGAGGCTTGAACTCAGGGCTTGGGTGCTGTTCTTGTGCTGAAGGCTAGCAGACTATCATTTGAACCACAGGTCCACTTCCAGCTTTTTTTGGTAGTTATTTGGAGATCAGTCTCATAGACTTTCCTGCCTGGATCGATTTGAGCTGTGAGTCTCAGCTCCTAAGCTTCTGAGAAGTTAGGATTACAGGTGAGAGCCACTGGCACTTAGCAGCTACTTTTTTGTTTTTGTTGTTGTTGTTTTTACAAACTGATTGTAAAGATAAATTACAATATTTTAAGTGATGAACTGCTTTTCCTAATTCAAGTATTTTGGCATATTTTCTAGTTAATCAGTTATGTAGATGTAAAACATTACTTGGAAGATTGTTTATGTGTTTATTATGTGGAAGACAGCAATTTGCTTTCCATAATTGTTCATTCACTTGTGAAATATCTTTTCCTTCTGTAAACCAGTGTAAAGCTACAAAAATAGGTATTGAACTATTAGAATCTTATTAAACCATGTATTGTGCTCTCTCTCCTCTCCTCTCCTCTCCTCTCCTGTCCTCCCCTCCCTTCCCCTCTCCTCCCCTCCACTCCTCTCCCCTGTCCTTCCCTTTTCTCTCCTCTCCTCTCCCACCACCTGTAGTAACAAGGTTTGAATTCAAGGCTTCATCCTGGCATGTATGCCCACTCAGCTGGTATTCTGCCACTTACACATCTAGCCCAGCATTTCACTGGTTAATTGGAGATGGAGTCTTTTGGACTTTACTGAATGGGCTGGCTTTGAACCCTGACCCTCTGCATCTCAGCTTGCTGAGTATCCAGGTTTACCGGTATGAGCCCCAGGTGCCTGGCTAAATCATGTGTTTTAATTTTAACACATTTTGTTATGTTCAATGTACATGGCTTAGAAATACATAATGACAGTAGTTTGTATGCAGCAAACTACATTATTCTTAGAGAATTAGAGAACTAGAGTGCACATTTTGGTATTGAGATTTTCTTTAAAAAAATAAATGAGTAGAACCCTTGAAAGGACAATGAAATATAATAGGATGGTCCCATATGTATATGAAGAAGTGTGATGTAAAACACAATGAGTTGCATGGTCCTAGATGCTATGAATTCTGAGGATCCAACAATGAGGTTTGAGCTTTCATACAGCTCGGCTTTCTAAAAATTGTTGGTAATTGATCTTACATTAATTATCTCATTTCATTCCTAAAACATCCTGAATATTAGATCGGGTATGTATTGAAATCATAATTTGCGTATAAGAAAACATGGCTTAATGTATGGATCTGTGACCCCCTCTGTATATCACTTTGACAATAAATAAGTAATTATATATATTTTTTTAAAAAAAAAGGAAAACACATTGAGAGGCTGCTGGCTACTCCAAGTGGAGGTGATGGTGTCTTTCTAATTATAAGGCTGAGTTTTTTGCTGGCACATGGTAGCTGTGAGGATTATTCTAAAATAAGATTCCTGATCAAAGATGGCCTTTAGAACTTTTGATAACATTGAAAACTACTAGGTCTATCATGATTGCTCTCAACCAACTAATTATGCCTATTTAGAAGTAATAATTATATGAGAGTTCAGCATTTTCCATTTTCTGAAAAACAAGAAATGTAAGGTTAGACTCATTTTCTCTATACTGATGATGATGTAGGAGCTCAATGTAGTTCAGTGCCAATGTGATCCTTTTAAATAGGACCATATGAAGTTCTGTCTGATGCTTTGCTCATTTGAGCTAAATTTAAAAATTGAAGTGTTAGGGTCTTTTTTTAATAAGTTAGCAACATATTTCTAACAAATTTTTAATCTTTTATTGGAAAACTAGCATTTTGTGGATTCTTTGTTGTTGTTATTGTTTGTGGGGCATGAATGCAGATGCTGACCCTGAGTTCACTCACTATCTTCCTTTCTCTCTTTCTTTCGTCCTTTCTTTCTTTTCTCCCTTCCTTCCTTCCTTCCTTCCTTCCTTCCTTCCTTCCTTCCTTCCTTCCTTCCTTCCTTCCTTCCTTCTTTCCTTCCTTCCTTCCTTCCTTCCTTCCTTCCTTCCTTCCTTCCTTCCTTCCTTCCTTCCTTCCTTCCTTCCTTCCTTCATTGCCAGTCCTGGACTCAGGTCCTGAGCACTGTACCAGCCTTTTGTTTTTGTTTTGCTCAAGGCTAGTACACTACCACTTGAGCCATTGCTCCACTTCTTGCTTTTTGCTATATGTGGTGGTGAGGAATTGAACCCATGGCTTCATGTATACAAGGCAAGCACTCTACCACTAGGCCATATTCCCAGCCCTTCTTCCTTTCCTTTCAAGGCTAGTCCTCTGTCTCTTTGAGCCACAGTGCCTCTTCCAGGTTTTTGTTTTTGTTTTTTTTGTAGTTAATTGGAGATGAGACTCTTTAACAGACATTCTTGTCTTCACTGGCATTCAACCATGATCCTCAAAGGTCAGCCTTCTGAGTAGCTAGGATGACAGACAGGCATGAGCCACCAGCACCCTGCACATTGGGACACTTCTAAAATGTATGTCTTATGCTTAAATACCTCTTCTCCACTGCCTTATGGAAGGAGCCCAAATTGACCCCAGCTTCTTTTTAATTTTCACAATGCTTATGGCATTCAGCAGCAGGAATTCCTGGTTTCTAGAGAGTTGTTCTCTTCCTGTGTTCCTGTCTCTGTCTCTTCTTCCTGGAATCTTCCCCATTGGTGTCTGCCTGTCAAATGGCTACCCTTTCTTAATGAACTACTCAGATGTGAAGTTGAAATGATAAATCTTTGCTTTCCTTGGCCAGCCCCGCCCCACCCTGGCGGTTTCCTGTTGTTTGTGCTTGGGGCACTGGAAGGCTCAGGCCAGGGCAGGACGGGCGATGGATGGGGGGCTGGGTGGGGCAGAGCGGACAGGCGGGACAGAGGCAGTGGAGTCAAAAGAGGGTAAAATGATACACGGGTGTGCAATTTGCAAGCTGGGGGTTCTGGGTGCTGAGTGCTAAATACTAGGTAGCTGGGTGCTAGGTACTGGGTGCTGGGTGGCTAGGGGCTGGTTACTGGGTGTCTGGGTGCTAGGTACTGGGTGCTGGGTGGTTGGGTGCTGGGTGACTGGGTGCTTGGTAGCTGGGTGTTGAGTAGCTGGATGGTGTGGTCTGAGTAGTTGGGTTCTGGGTACTGGTTAGATGGGTGCTGGGTGCTAGGTACTAGGTGCCTGGGGTCTGAGTAGCAGGGTTCTGGGAACTGGGTGCTCAGTAGCTGGGTACTGGGTGCTGGCTAGCTGGGTGGCTGGGTTCTGGGTACTGGGTACTGGGTGCTGGGTAGCTGGGTACTGGTTGCTGGGTGTCTGGGTGCTGAGTAGCTGGGTGCTGGGGGCTGGTTGGCTGGGTGCTGGGTACTGGGTGATGGGTGCTGAGTGGTTGTGTCCTGGTGCTGGGTGGCTGGGTACTAGGTGCTGGATTAGGTGCTGGATAGCTGGGTGGCTGGGTACTGGGTGCTGCATTAGGTGCTGGATAGCTGGGTAGCTGGGTGGCTGGGTGCTGAGTAGCTGGGTACTGGGTGCTGAGTAGCTGGGTACTGGGTGCTGGGTGTCTGGGTGCTGAGTAGCTGGGTGCTGGGGGCTGGTTGGCTGGGTGCTGGGTACTGGGTGATGGGTGCTGAGTGGTTGTGTCCTGGTGCTGGGTACTGGTTGGTTGGGTACTAGGTGCTGGATTAGGTGCTGGGTAGCTGGGTAGCTGAGTGGCTGGGTGCTGAGTAGCTGGGTACTGGATGCTGATTGGCTAGGTACTAGGTACTGGGTGCTGGGTGGTTGGCGGCTGGGTGCTAGGTACTGGGTTGAGTAGCTGGTGGCTGGGTGCTGACTAGCTGGATGCTGAGGTCCAAATAACTGGATACTGGGTGCTGAGTAGCTGAGTGCTGGGTTGCTGGGTACTTGGTGCTGGGTACCTGGGTGGTGAATAGCTGGGTGCTGGGGACTGGGTGCTGGGTGGCTAGGTACTGAGTCGCTGGGTGCTGGGTACTGGTTGGGTGCTTAGTAGTTGCATGATGGGTAATGGGGGCTAGGTGCTGAGTAGCTGCATGCTGAAGGCTGGCATCTGGGTGCTGAGTAGCTGGGTGCTGGGTGGCTGGGTGCTGGGTACTGGGTAGCTGGGTACTGGCTGGCTGGGATGCTGGGTACTGGGTGCTGGGTGGCTGGGTGCTGAGTAGCTGGGGACTGGATGCTGATTGGCTGGGTGTTGGTACTGGGTGCTGGGGGGTTAGGTGCTGGGTGGCTGGGTACTTGGTAGCTGGGTAGCTGTGTGGGTGGCTGGTTGCTGGGTAGCTGGGTAGTGGGTGGCTGGGTGCTGGGTACTGGTTCGCTGGGTGCTGAGGGCACTGAGGGTTGAGTACCTGGGTGCTCAG
>NW_025959254.1:0-22422 GCF_023159225.1 Perognathus longimembris pacificus | reverse complement strand
GCACTTCCGAAGGGGGTAGGCAACTGTATATCAGGGAGTAAACCTTCTGAGAATAAAAACAGCTGGAGCTTGTTAAGGTAATTACACAG
The DNA here is from genome assembly GCF_023159225.1 of Perognathus longimembris pacificus. Lineage (NCBI taxonomy): Eukaryota > Metazoa > Chordata > Mammalia > Rodentia > Heteromyidae > Perognathus > Perognathus longimembris. Next base: position 22,333 of record NW_025959254.1, on the reverse strand, counting down.
GGGAAAGGATAATGTACTGGGAACTCCTCAGAAAAATCTGATTTGTGGTGAGGGGAGAGAGATAAAAGCTCATTTAGGAACGACATGAACATGCTGCGTAGGTAGCTGTTTATCAGTAAATATCTCCACTGAGATTAGGAAAAGCAGTAGCTTAATAAATTAAGTACTTCCTGGTATGGTTACTGTACTGGTAACTCCCCAAAAGAATCTGGATTGTGGTGAGGGAACAGAGAAAAAAGCTCATTTAGGACCTGCACCTACGAAGGGGGTAGGCAGCTGTATATCAGGGAGTAAACCTTCTGAGAATAAAAACAGCTGGAGTTTGTTAAGGTAATTACACAGGGGAAAGGATAATGTACTGGGAACTCCTCAGAAGAATCTTATTTGTGGTGAGGGGAGAGAGATAAAAGTTCATTTATGAACGACATGAACATGCTGCGTAGGTAGCTGTTTATCAGTAAATAAATCCACTGAGATTAAGAAAATCAGTAGCTTAATAAATTAAGTACTTCCTGGTATGGTTACTGTACTGGTAACTCCCCAAAAGAATCTGGATTGTGGTGAGGGAACAGATAAAAAAGCTCATTTAGGACCTGAACTTACGAAGGGGGTACGCAGCTGTATTTCAGAGAGTAATCATTCTGAGAATAAAAACAGCTGGAGCTTGTTAAGGTAATTACACAGGGGAAAGGATAATGTACTGGGAACTCCTCAGAAGAATCTGATTTGTGGTGACGGGAGAGAGATAAAAGCTCATTTAGGAACGACATGAACATACTGCGTAGGTAGCTGTTTATCAGTAAATATCTCCACTGAGATTAAGAAAAGCAGTAGCTTAATAAATTAAGTACTTCCTGGTATGGATACTGTACTGGTAACTCCCCAAAAGAATCTGGATTGTGGTGAGGGAACAGAGAAAAAAGCTCATTTAGGAACGACATGAACATGCTGCGTAGGTAGCTGTTTATCAGTAAATATCTCCACTGAGATTAAGAAAAGCAGTAGCTTAATAAATTAAGTACTTCCTGGTATGGTTACTGTACTGGTAACTCCCCAAAAGAATCTGGATTGTGGTGAGGGAACAGAGAAAAAAGCTCAGTTAGGACCTGCACTTACGAAGGGCGTAGGCAGCTGTATATCAGGGAGTAAACCTTCTGAGAATAAAAACAGCTGGAGCTTGTTAAGGTAATTACACAGGGGAAAGGATAATGTACTGGGAACTCCTCAGAAGAATCTGATTTGTGGTGAGGGGAGAGAGATAAAAGCTCATTTAGGAACGACATGAACATGCTGCGTAGGTATCTGTTTATCAGTAAATATCTCCACTGAGATTAAGAAAAGCAGTAGCTTGGGACTGGGGATATAGCCTAGTGGCAAGAGTGCCTGACTCGGATACACGTGGCCCTAGGTTCGATTCCCCAGCACCACATATACAGAAAACGGCCAGAAGCGGAGCTGTGGCTCAAGTGGCAGAGTGCTAGTCTTGAGCGGGAAGAAGCCAGGGACAGTGCTCAGGCCCTGGGTCCAAGGCCCAGGACTGGCCAAAAAACAAACAAACAGAAAAAAAAAAAAGAAAAGCAGTAGCTTAATAAATTAAGTACTTCCTGGTATGGTTACTGTACTGGTAACTCCCCAAAAGAATCTGGATCGTGGTGAGGGAACAGAGAAAAAAGCTCATTTAAGACCTGCACTTACGAAGGGGGTAGGCAGCTGTATATCAGGGAGTAAACCTTCCGAGAATAAAAACAGCTGGAGCTTGTTAAGGTAATTACACAGGGGAAAGGATAATGTACTGGGGAACTCCTCAGAAGAATCTGATTTGTGGTGAGGGGAGAGAGATAAAAGCTCATTTAGGAACGACATGAACATGCTGTGTAGGTAGCTGTTTATCAGTAAATATCTCCACTGAGATTAATAAAAGCAGTAGCTAGGGGCTGGGGATATAGCCTAGTGGCAAGAGTGCCTTCCTCGGATACACGAGGCCCTAGGTTCGATTCCCCAGCACCACATATACAGAAAACGGCCAGAAGCGGCGCTGTGGCTCAAGTGGCAGAGTGCTAGCCTTGAGCGGGAAGAAGCGAGGGACAGTGCTCAGGCCCTGAGTCCAAGGCCCAGGACTGGCCAAAAAACATACAAACAAACAAAAAAAAAAGAAAACCAGTAGCTTAATAAATTAAGTACTTCCTGGTATGGTTACTGTACTGGTAACTCCCCAAAAGAATCTGGATTGTGGTGAGGGAACAGAGAAAAAATCTCATTTAGGACCTGCACTTACGAAGGGGGTAGGCAGCTGTATGTCAGGGAGTAAACCTTCTGAGAATAAAAACAACTGGAGCTTGTTAAGGTAATTACACAGGGGAACGGATAATGTACTGGGAAATCCTCAGAAGAATCTGATTTGTGGTGAGGGGAGAGAGATAAAAGCTCATTTAGGAACGACATGAACATGCTGCGTAGGTAGCTGTTTATCAGTAAATATCTCCACTGAGATTAGGAAAAGCAGTAGCTTAATAAATTAAGTACTTCCTGGTATGGTTACTGTACTGGTAACTCCCCAAAAGAATCTGGATTGTGGTGAGGGAACAGAGAAAAAAGTTCATTTAGGACCTGCACTTACGAAGGGGGTAGGCAGCTGTATGTCAGGGAGTAAACCTTCTGAGAATAAAAACAGCTGGAGCTTGTTAAGGTAATTACACAGGGGAAAGGATAATGTACTGGGAACTCCTCAGAAGAATCTAATTTGTGGTGAGGGGAGAGATAAAAGTTCATTTAGGAACGATATGAACATGCTGCGTAGGTAGCTGTTCATCAGTAAATAAATCCACTGAGATTAAGAAAATCAGTAGCTTAATAAATTAAGTACTTCCTGGTATGGTTACTGTACTGGTAACTCCCCAAAAGAATCTGGATTGTGGTGAGGGAACAGAGAAAAAAGCTCATTTAGGACCTGCACTTACGAAGGGGATAGGCAGCTGTATATCAGGGAGTAATCATTCTGAGAATAAAAACAGCTGGAGCTTGTTAAGGTAATTACACAGGGGAAAGGATAATGTACTGGGAACTCCTCAGAAGAATCTGATTTGTGATGAGGAGAGAGAGATAAAAGCTCATTTAGGAACGACATGAACATGCTGCGTAGGTAGCTGTTTATCAGTAAATATCTCCACTGAGATTAAGAAAAGCAGTAGCTTAATAAATTACGTACTTCCTGGTATGGTTACTGTACTGGTAACTCCCCAAAAGAATCTGGATTGTGGTGAGGGAACAGAGAAAAAAGCTCATTTAGGACCTGCACTTACGAATGGGGTAGGCAGTTGTATATCAGGGAGTAAACCTTCTGAGAATAAAAACAGCTGGATCTTGTTAAGGTAATTACACAGGGGAAAGGATTATGTACTTGGAACTCCTCAGAAGAATCTTATTTGTGATGAGGGGAGAGAGATAAAAGCTCATTTAGGAACGACATGACATGCTGCTTAGGTAGCTGTTTATCAGTAAATATCTCCACTGAGATTAAGAAAAGCAGTAGCTTAATAAATTAAGTACTTCCTGGTATGGTTACTGTACTGGTAACTCCCGAAAAGAATCTGGTTTGTGGTGAGGGAACAGAGAAAAAAGCTCATTTATGAGCTGCACTTACGAAGGGGGTAGGCAGCTGTATATCAGGGAGTATCGATTCTGAGAATAAAAACAGCTGGAGCTTGTTAAGGTAATTACACAGGGAAAGGATAATGTACTGGGAACTCCTCAGAAGAATCTGATTTGTGGTGAGGGGAGAGAGATAAATGCTCATTTAGGAACGACATGAACATGCTGCATACCTAGCTGTTTATCAGTAAATATCTCCAATGAGCTTAAGAAAAGCAGTAGTTTAATAAATTAAGTACTTCCTGGTATGGATACTGTACTGGTAACTCCCCAAAAGAATCTGCATTGTGGTGAGGGAACAGAGAAAAAAGCTCATTTAGGAACGAAATGAACATGTTGCGTAGGTAGCTGTTTATCAGTAAATATCTCCACTGAGATTAAGAAAAGCAGTAGCTTAATAAATTAAGTACTTCCTGGTATGGTTACTGTACTGGTAACTCCCCAAACGAATCTGGATTGTGGTGAGGGAACAGAGAAAAAAGCTCATTTAGGACCTGCAATTACGAAGGGGGTAGGCAGCTGTATGTCAGGGAGTAAACCTTCTGAGAATAAAAACAGCTGGAGCTTGTTAAGGTAATTACACAGGGGAAAGGATAATGTACTGGGAACTCCTCAGAAGAATCTGATTTGTGGTGAGGGGAGAGAGATAAATGCTCATTTAGGAACGACATGAACATGCTGCGTATGTAGCTGTTTATCAGTAAATATCTCCACTGAGATTAAGAAAAGCAGTAGCTTAATAAATTAAGTACTTCCTGGTATGGTTACTGTACTGGTAACTCCCCAAAAGAATCTGGATTGTGGTGAGGGAACAGAGAAAAAAGCACATTTAGGACCTGCACTTACGAAGGGGGTAGGCAGCTGTATATTAGGGAGTATACCTTCTGAGAATAAAAACAGCTGAGTCTTATACAGGTAATTACACAGGGGAAAGGATAATGTACTGGGAACTCCTCAGAAGAATCAGATTTGTTGTGAGGGGAGAGAGATAAAAGCTCATTTAGGAAAGACATTAACATACTGCGTAGGTAGCTGTTTATCAGTAAATATCTCCACTGAGATTAAGAAAAGCAGTAGCTTAATAAATTAAGTACTTCCTGGTATGGTTACTGTACTGGTAACTCCCGAAAAGAATCTGGATTGTGGTGAGGGAACAGAGAAAAAAGCTCATTTAGGACCTGCAATTACGAAGGGGGTAGGCAGCTGTATATCAGGGAGTATCGCTTCTGAGAATAAAAACAGCTGGAGCTTGTTAAGGTAATTACACAGGGGAAAGGATAATGTACTGGGAACTCCTCAGAAAAATCTGATTTGTGGTGAGGGGAGAGAGATAAAAGCTCATTTAGGAACGACATGAACATGCTGTGTAGGTAGCTGTTTATCAGTAAATATCTCCACTGAGATTAGGAAAAGCAGTAGCTTAATAAATTAAGTACTTCCTGGTATGGTTACTGTACTGGTAACTCCCCAAAAGAATCTGGATTGTGGTGAGGGAACAGAGAAAAAAGCTCATTTAGGACCTGCACTTACGAAGGGGTTAGGCAGCTGTATATCAGGGAGTAAACCTTCTGAGAATAAAAACAGCTGGAGTTTGTTAAGGTAATTACACAGGGGAAAGGATAATGTACTGGGAACTCCTCAGAAGAATCTTATTTGTGGTGAGGGGAGAGAGATAAAAGTTCATTTATGAACGACATGAACATGCTGCGTAGGTAGCTGTTTATCAGTAAATAAATCCACTGAGATTAAGAAAATCAGTAGCTTAATAAATTAAGTACTTCCTGGTATGGTTACTGTACTGGTAACTCCCCAAAAGAATCTAGATTGTGGTGAGGGAACAGAGAAAAAAGCTCATTAAGACCTGAACTTACGAAGGGGGTACGCAGGTGTATATCAGAGAGTAATCATTCTGAGAATAAAAACAGTTGGAGCTTGTTAAGGTAATTACACAGGGGAAAGGATAATGTACTGGGAACTCCTCAGAAGAATCTGATTTGTGGTGACGGGAGAGAGATAAAAGCTCAATTAGGAACGACATGAACATACTGCGTAGGTAGCTGTTTATCAGTAAATATCTCCACTGAGATTAAGAAAAGCAGTAGCTTAATAAATTAAGTACTTCCTGGTATGGATACTGTACTGGTAACTCCCCAAAAGAATCTGGATTGTGGTGAGGGAACAGAGAAAAACGCTCATTTAGGAACGACATGAACATGCTGCGTAGGTAGCTGTTTATCAGTAAATATCTCCACTGAGATTAAGAAAAGCAGTAGCTTGGGACTGGGGATATAGCCTAGTGGCAAGAGTGCCTGCCTCGGATACACGTGGCCCTAGGTTCGATTCCCCAGCACCACATATACAGAAAACGGCCAGAAGCGGAGCTGTGGCTCAAGTGGCAGAGTGCTAGCCTTGAGCGGGAAGAAGCCAGGGACAGTTCTCAGGCCCTGGGTCCAAGGCCCAGGACTGGCCAAAAAACAAACAAACAGAAAAAAAAAAAAGAAAAGCAGTAGCTTAATAAATTAAGTACTTCCTGGTATGGTTACTGTACTGGTAACTCCCCAAAAGAATCTGGATCGTGGTGAGGGAACAGAGAAAAAAGCTCATTTAAGACCTGCACTTACGAAGGGGGTAGGCAGCTGTATATCAGGGAGTAAACCTTCCGAGAATAAAAACAGCTGGAGCTTGTTAAGGTAATTACACAGGGGAAAGGATAATGTACTGGGAACTCCTCAGAAGAATCTGATTTGTGGTGAGGGGAGAGAGATAAAAGCTCATTTAGGAACGACATGAACATGCTGTGTAGGTAGCTGTTTATCAGTAAATATCTCCACTGAGATTAATAAAAGCAGTAGCTTGGGGCTGGGGATATAGCCTAGTGGCAAGAGTGCCTTCCTCGGATACACGAGGCCCTAGGTTCGATTCCCCAGCACCACATATACAGAAAACGGCCAGAAGCGGCGCTGTGGCTCAAGTGGCAGAGTGCTAGCCTTGAGCGGGAAGAAGCGAGGGACAGTGCTCAGGCCCTGAGTCCAAGGCCCAGGACTGGCCAAAAAACATACAAACAAACAAAAAAAAAAGAAAACCAGTAGCTTAATAAATTAAGTACTTCCTGGTATGGTTACTGTACTGGTAACTCCCCAAAAGAATCTGGATTGTGGTGAGGGAACAGAGAAAAAAGCTCATTTAGGACCTGCACTTACGAAGGGGGTAGGCAGCTGTATGTCAGGGAGTAAACATTCTGAGAATAAAAACAGCTGGAGCTTGTTAAGGTAATTACACAGGGGAACGGATAATGTACTGGGAAATCCTCAGAAGAATCTGATTTGTGGTGAGGGGAGAGAGATAAAAGCTCATTTAGGAACGACATGAACATGCTGCGTAGGTAGCTGTTAATCAGTAAATATCTCCACTGAGATTAGGAAAAGCAGTAGGTTAATAAATTAAGTACTTCCTGGTATGGTTACTGTACTGGTAACTCCCCAAAAGAATCTGGATTGTGGTGAGGGAACAGAGAAAAAAGCTCATTTAGGACCTGCACTTACGAAGGGGGTAGGCAGCTGTATGTCAGGGGGTAAACCTTCTGAGAATAAAAACAGCTGGAGCTTGTTAAGGTAATTACACAGGGGAACGGATAATGTACTGGGAACTCCTCAGAAGAATCTGATTTGTGGTGAGGGGAGAGAGATAAAAGCTCATTTAGGAACGACATGAACATGCTGCGTAGGCAGCTGTTTATCAGTAAATATCTCCACTGAGATTAGGAAAAGCAGTAGCTTAATAAATTAAGTACTTCCTGGTATGGTTACTGTACTGGTAACTCCCCAAAAGAATCTGGATTGTGGTGAGGGAACAGAGAAAAAATCTCAGTTAGGACCTGCACTTACGAATGGGGTAGGCAGTTGTATATCAGGGAGTAAACCTTCTGAGAATAAAAACAGCTGGGGCTAGTTAAGGTAATGACACACGGGAAAGGATAATGTACTGGGAACTCCTCAGAAGAATCTGATTTGTGGTGAGGGGAGAGAGATAAAAGCTCATTTAGGAACGACATGAACATGCTGCATACGTAGCTATTTATCAGTAAATATCTCCACTGAGATTAAGAAAAGCAGTAGCTTAATAAATTAAGTACTTCCTGGTATGGTTACTGTACTGGTAACTCCCCAAAAGAATCTGGATTGTGGTGAGGGAACAGAGAAAAAAGCTCATTTAGGAACGACATGAACATGCTGCATAGGTAGCTGTTTATCAGTAAATATCTCCACTGAGATTAGGAAAGGCAGTAGCTTAATAAATTAAGTACTTACTGATATGGTTACTGTACTGGTAACTCCCCAAAAGAATCTGGATTGTGGTGAGGGAACAGAGAAAAAAGCTCAGTTAGGACCTGCACTTACGAAGGGCGTAGGCAGCTGTATATCAGGGAGAAAACCTTCTGAGAATAAAAACAGCTGGAGCATGTTAAGGTAATTACACAAGGGAAAGGATAATGTACTGGGAACTCCTCAGAAGAATCTGATTTGTGGTGAGGGGAGAGAGATAAAAGCAAATTTAGGAACGACATGAACATGCTGCGTAGGTATCTGTTTGTCAGTAAATATTTCCGCTGAGATTAAGAAAAGCAGTAGCTTGGGGCTGGGGATATAGCCTAGTGGCAAGAGTGCCTGCCTCGGATACACGAGGCCCTAGGTTCGATTCCCCAGCACCACATATACAGAAAATGGCCAGAAGCGGATCTGTGGCTCAAGTGGCAGAGTGCTAGCCTTGAGCGGGAAGAAGCCAGGGACAGTGCTCAGGCCCTGATTCCAAGGCCCAGGACTGGCCAAAAAAAAAAACAAACAGAAAAAAAAAAAAAGAAAAGCAGTAGCTTAATAAATTAAGTACTTCCTGGTATGGTTACTGTACTGGTAACTCCCCAAAAGAATCTGGATTGTGGTGAGGGAACAGAGAAAAAAGCTCATTTAGGACCTGCACTTACGAAGGGGGTAGGCAGCTGTATATCAGGGAGTAAACCTTCTGAGAATAAAAACAGCTGGAGCTTGTTAAGGTAATTACACAGGGGAAAGGATAATGTACGGGGAACTCCTCAGAAGAATCTGATTTGTGGTGAGGGGAGAGAGATAAAAGCTCATTTAGGAACGACATGAACATGCTGCGTAGGTAGCTGTTTATCAGTAAATATCTCCACTGAGTTTAAGAAAAGCAGTAGCTTAATAAATTACGTACTTCCTGGTATGGTTACTGTACTGGTAACTCCCCAAAAGAATCTGGATTGTGGTGAGGGAACAGAGAAAAAAGCTCAGTTAGGACCTGCACTTACGAAGGGGGTAGGCTGCTGTATATCAGGGAGTAAACCTTGTGAGAATAAATACAGCTGGAGCTTGTTAAGGTAATTTCACAGGGGAAAGGATAATATACTGGGAACTCCTCAGAAGAATCTGATTCGTGGTGAGGGGAGAGAGATAAAAGCTCATTTAAGAACTACATGAACATGCTGCGTAGGTAGCTGTTTATCAGTAAATATCTCCACTGAGATTAAGAAAAGCAGTAGCTTGGGGCTGGGGATATAGCCTAGTGGCAAGAGTGCCTGCCTCGGATACACGAGGCCCTAGGTTCGATTCCCCAGCACCACATATACAGAAAACGGCCAGAAGCGGCGCTGTGGCTCAAGTGGCAGAGTGCTAGCCTTGAGCGGGAAGAAGCCAGGGACAGTGCTCAGGCCCTGAGTCCAAGGCACAGGACTGGCCAAAAAACAAACAAACAAACAAAAAAAAAGAAAACCAGTAGCTTAATAAATTAAGTACTTCCTGATATGGTTACTGTACTGGTAACTCCCCAAAAGAATCTGGATTGTGGTGAGGGAACAGAGAAAAAAGCTCAGTTAGGACCTGCACTTACGAAGGGCGTAGGCAGCTGTATATCAGGGAGTAAACCTTCTGAGAATAAAAACAGCTGGAGCTTGTTAAGGTAATTACACAGGGGACAGGATAATGTACTGGGAACTCCTCAGAAGAATATGATTTGTGGTGAGGGGAAAGAGATAAAAGCTCATTTAGGAACGACATGAACATGCTGCGTAGGTAGCTGTTTATCAGTAAATATCTCCACTGAGATTAAGAAAAGCAGTAGCTTAATAAATTAATTACTTCCTGGTATGGTTACTCTACTGGTAACTCCCCAAAATAATCTCGATTGTGGTGAGGGAACAGAGAAAAAAGCTCATTTAGGACCTGCACTTACGAAGGGGGTAGGAAGCTGTATATCAGGGAGTAAATCTTCTGAGAATAAAAACAGCCGGAGCTTGTTAAGGTAATTACACAAGGGAAAGGATAATGTAATGGGAAATCCTCAGAAGAATCTGATTTGTGGTGAGGGGAGAGAGATAAAAGCTCATTTAAGAACGACATGAACATGCTGCGTAGGTAGCTGTTTATCAGTAAATATCTCCACTGAGATTAAGAAAAGCAGTAGCTTAATAAATTAAGTACTTCCTGGTAGGGTTACTGTACTGGTAACTCCCCAAAAGAATCTGGATTGTGGTGAGGGAACAGAGAAAAAAGCTCATTTAGGACCTGCACTTACGAAGGGGGTAGGCAGCAGTATATCCGGGAGTAAACCTTTTGAGAATAAAAACAGCTGGAGCTTGTTAAGGTAATTACACAGGGGAAAGGATAATGTACTGGGAACTCCTCAGAAGAATCTGATTTCTGGTGAGGGGAGAGAGATAAAAGCTCATTTAGGAACGACATGAACATGCTGCGTAGGTAGCTGTTTATCAGTAAATATCTCCACTGAGATTAAGAACAGCAGTAGCTTAATAAATTAACTACTTCCTTGTATGGTTACTGTACTGGTAACTCCCCAAAAGAATCTGGAATGTGGTGAGTAAACCTTCGGAGAATAAAAGAAGCTGGAGCTTGTTAAGGTAATTACACAGGGGAAAGGATAATGTACTGGGAACTCCTCAGAAGAAGCTCATTTGTGGTGAGGGGAGAGAGATAAAAGCTCATTTAGGAACGACATGAACATGCTGCCTAGGTAGCTGTTTATCAGTAAATATCTCCACTGAGATTAAGAAAAGCAGTAGCTTAATAAATTAAGTACTTCCTGCTATGGTTACTGTACTGGTAACTCCCCAAAAGAATCTGGATTGTGGTGAGGGAACAGAGAAAAAAGCTCATTTAGGACCTGCACTTACGAAGGGGGTAGGCAGCTGTATATGAGGGAGTAAACCTTCTGAGAATAAAAACAGCTGGAGCTTGTTAAGGTAATTACACAGGGGAAAGGATAATGTACTGGGAACTCCTCAGAAGAATCTGATTTGTGGTGAGGGGAGAGAGATAAAAGCTCATTTAGGAATGACATGAACATGCTGCGTAGGTAGCTGTTTATCAGTAAATATCTCCACTGAGATTAAGAAAATCAGTAGCTTAATAAATTAAGTACTTCCTGGCATGGTTACTGTACTGGTAACTCCCCAAAAGAATCTGGATTGTGGTGAGGGAACAGAGAAAAAAGCTCATTTAGGACCTGCACTTACGATGGGGGTAGGCAGCTGTATATCAGGGAGTAAACCTTCTGAGAATAAAAACAGCAGGAGCTTGTTAAGGTAATTACACAGGGGAAAGGATAATGTACTTGGAACTCCTCAGAAGAATCTGATTTGTGGTGAGGGGAGAGAGATAAAAGCTCATTTAGGAACGACATGAACGTGCTGCGTAGGTAGCTGTTTATCAGTAAATATCTCCAATGAGATTAAGAAAAGCAGTACCTTAATAAATTATGTACTTCCTGGTATGGTTACTGTACTGGTAACTCCCCAAAAGAATCTGGATTGTGGTGAGTAAAACTTCGGTGAGTAAAAACAGCTGGAGCTTGTTAAGGTAATTACACAGGGGAAAGGATAATGTACTGGGAACTCCTCAGAAGAATCTGATTTGTGGTGAGGGGAGAGAGATAAAAGCTCATTTAGGAACGACATGAACATGCTGCGTACGTAGCATGGTACGTACTTCCTGGTATGGTTACTGTACTGGTAACTCCACAAAAGAATCTGGATTGTGGTGAGGGAACAGAGAAAAAAGCTCATTTAGGACCTGCACTGTCGAAGGGGGTAGGCAGCAGTATATCAGGGAGCAAACCTTCTGAGAATAAAAACAGCTGGAGCTTGTTAAGGTAATTACACAGGGGAAAGGATAATGTACTGGGAACTCCTCAGAAGAATCTGATTTGTGGTGAGGGGAGAGTGATAAAAGCTCATTTAGGAACGACATAAACATGCTGCATATGTAGCTGTTTATCAGTAAATATCTCCACTGAGATTAAGAATAGCAGTAGCTTAATCAATTAAGTACTTCCTGGTATGGTTACTGTACTGGTAACTCCCCAAAAGAATCTGGAATGTGGTGAGTAAACCTTCGGAGAATAAAAACAGCTGGAGCTTGTTAAGGTAATTACACAGGGGAAAGGATAATGTACTGGGAACTCATCAGAAGAATCTGATTTGTGGTGAGTGGAGAGAGATAAAAGCTCATTTAGGAACGACATGAACGTGCTGCGTAGGTAGCTGTTTATCAGTAAATATCTCCACTGAGATTAAGAAAAAGTATCTTAATAAATTAAGTACTTCCTGGTATGGTTTCTTTACGGGTAACTCTCCAAAAGAATCTGGATTGGCATGAGGGAACAGAGAAAAAAGCTCATTTAGGACCTGCACTTACGAAGGGGGTAGGCAGCTGTATATCAGGGAGTAAACCTTCTGAGAATAAAAACAGCTGGAGCTTGTTAAGGTAATTACACAGGGGAAAGGATAATGTACTGGGAACTCCACAGAAGAATCTGATTTGTGGTGAGGGGAGAGAGATAAAAGCTCATTTAGGAACGACATGAACATGCTGCGTAGGTAGCTGTTTATCAGTAAATATCTCCACTGAGATTAAGAAAAGCAGTACTTAATAAATTAAGTACTTCCTGGTATGGATACTGTACTGGTAACTCCCCAAAAGAATCTGGATTGTGGTGAGGGAACAGAGAAAAAAGCTCATTTAGGACCTGCACTTACGAAGGGGGTAGGCAGCTGTATATCAGGGAGTAAACCTTCTGAGAATAAAAACAGCTGGAGCTTGTTAAGGTAATTACACAGGGTAAAGGATAATGTACTGGGAACTCCTTCAGAAGAATCTGATTTGTGGTGAGGGGAGAGAGATAAAAGCTCATTTAGGAACGACATGAACATGCTGAGTAGGTAGCTGTTTATCAGTAAATATCTCCACTGAGATTGAGAAAAGCAGTAGCTTAATAAATTAAGTACTTCCTGGTATGGTTACTGTACTGGTAACTCCCCAAAAGAATCTGGATTGTGGTGAGGGAACAGAGAAAAAAGCTCATTTAGGACCTGCACTTACGAAGGGGGTAGGCAGCTGTATATCAGGGAGTAAACCTTCTGAGAATAAAAACAGCTGGAGCTTGTTAAGGTAATTACACAGGGGAAAGGATAATGTACTGGGAACTCCTCAGAAGAATCTGATTTGTGGTGAGGGGAGAGAGATAAAAGCTCATTTAGGAACGACATGAACATGCTGCTTAGGTAGCTGTTTATCAGTAAATATCTCCACTGAGATTAAGAAAAGCAGTAGCTTAATAAATTAAGTACTTCCTGGTATGGTTACTGTACTGGTAACTCCCAAAAGAATCTGGATTGTGGTGAGGGAACAGAGAAAAAAGCTCATTTAGGACCTGCACTTACGAAGGGGGTAGGCAGCTGTATATCAGGGAGTAAACCTTCTGAGAATAAAAACAGCTGGAGCTTGTTAAGGTAATTACACAGGGGAAAGGATAATGTACTGGGAACTCCTCAGAAGAATCTGATTTGTGGTGAGGGGAGAGAGATAAAAGCTCATTTAGGAACGACATGAACATGCTGCGTATGTTAGCTGTTTATCAGTAAATATCTCCACTGAGATTAAGAAAGCAGTAGCTTAATAAATTAAGTACTTCCTGGTGTGGTTACTGTACTGGTAACTCCCCAAAAGAATCTGGATTGTGGTGAGTAATCCTTCGGAGAATAAAAACAGCTGGAGCTTGTTAAGGTAATTACACAGGGGAAAGGATAATGTAATGGGAACTCATCAGAAGAATCTGATTGTGGTGAGGGGAGAGAGATAAAAGCTCATTTAGGAACGACATGAACATGCTGCGAAGGTAGCTGTTTATCAGTAAATATCTCCACTGAGATTAAGAAAAGCAGTAGCTTAATAAATTAAGTACTTCCTGGTATGGTTACTGTACTGTTAACTCCCCAAAAGAATCTGGACTGTGGTGAGGGAACAGAGAAAAAAGCTCATTTAGGACCTGCACTTACGAAGGGGGTAGGCAGCTGTATATCAGGGAGTATCCCTTCTGGGAATAAAAACAGCTGGAGCTTGTTAAGGTAATTACACAGGGGAAAGGATAATGTACTGGGAACTCCTCAGAAGAATCTGATTTGTGGTGAGGGGAGAGAGATAAAAGCTCATTTAGGAACGACATGAACATTGCTGCGTAGGTAGCTGTTTATCAGTAAATATCTCCACTGAGATTAAGAAAAGCAGTAGCTTAATAAATTAAGTACTTCCTGGTATGGTTACTGTACTGGTAACTCCCCAAAAGAATCTGGATTGTGGTGAGGGAACAGAGAAAAAAGCTCATTTAGGACCTGCACTTACGAAGGGGGTAGGCAGCTGTATATCAGGGAGTAAACCTTCTGATAAAAAAAAACAGCTGAAGCTTGTTAAGGTAATTACACAGGGGAAAGGATAATGTACTGGGAACTCCTCAGAAGAATCTGATTTGTGGTGAGGGGAGAGAGATAAAAGCTCATTTAGGAACGACATGAACATGCTGCTTAGGTAGCTGTTTATCAGTAAATATCTCCACTGAGATTAAGAAAAGCAGTAGCTTAATAAATTAAGTACTTCCTGGTATGGTTACTGTACTGGTAACTCCCCAAAAGAATCTGGATTGTGGTGAGGGAACAGAGAAAAAAGCTCATTTAGGACCTGCACTTACGAAGGGGGTAGGCAGCTGTATATCAGGGAGTAAACCATCAGAGAATAAAAACAGCTGGAGCTTGTTAAGGTAATTACACAGGGAAAGGATAATGTACTGGGAACTCCTCAGAAGAATCTGATTTGTGGTGAGGGGAGAGAGATAAAAGCTCATTTAGGAACGACATGAACATGCTGAGTAGGTAGCTGTTTATCAGTAAATATCTCCACTGAGATTAAGAAAAGCAGTAGCTTAATAAATTAAGTACTTCCTGGTATGGTTACTGTACTGGTAACTCCCCAAAAGAATCTGGATTGTGGTGAGGGAACAGAGAAAAAAGCTCATTTAGGACCTGCACTTACGAAGGGGGTAGGCAGCTGTATATCAGGGAGTAAACCGATTCTGAGAATAAAAACAGCTGGAGCTTGTTAAGGTAATTACACAGGGGAAAGGATAATGTACTGGGAACTCCTCAGAAGAATCTGATTTGTGGTGAGGGGAGAGAGATAAAAGCTCATTTAGGAACGACATGAACATGCTGCGTAGGTAGCTGTTTATCAGTAAATATCTCCACTGAGATTAAGAAAAGCAGTAGCTTAATAAATTAAGTACTTCCTGGTATGGTTACTGTACTGGTAACTCCCCAAAGAATCTGGATTGTGGTGAGGGAACAGAGAAAAAAGCTCATTTAGGACCTGCACTTACGAAGGGGGTAGGCAGCTGTATATCAGGGAGTAAACCTTCTGAGAATAAAAACAGCTGGAGCTTGCTACAGGGGAAAGGATAATGTACTGGGAACTCCTCAGAAGAATCTGATTTGTGGTGAGGGGAGAGAGATAAAAGCTCATTTAGGAACGACATGAACATGCTGCGTAGGTAGCTGTTTATCAGTAAATATCTCCACTGAGATTAAGAGAAGCAGTAGCTTAATAAATTAATTACTTCCTGGTATGGTTACTGTACTGGTAACTCCCCAAAAGAATCTATATTGTGGTGAGGGAACAGAGAAAAATCTCATTTAGGACCTGCATTTACGAAGGGGGTAGGCAGCTGTATATCAGGGAGTTAAACTTCTGAGAATAAAAACAGCTGGAGCTTTTTAAGGCAATTACACAGGGGAAAGGGTAATGTACTGGGAACTCCTCAGAAGAATCTGATTTGTGGTGAGGGGAGAGAGATAAAAGCTCATTTAGGAACGACATGAACATACTACGTAAATAGCTGTTTATCAGTAAATATCTCCACTGAGATTTAGAAAAGCAGTAGCTTAATACATTAAGTACTTCCTGGTATGGTTACTGTACTGGTAACTCCCCAAAAGAATCGGGATTTTGTTGAGGGAACAGAGAAAAAAGCTCATTTAGGACCTGCACTTACGAAGGGGGTAGGCAGCTGTATATCAGGGAGTAAACCTTCTGAGAATAAAAACAGCTGGAGCTTGTTAAGGTAATTACACAGGGGAAAAGATAATGTACTGGGAACTCCTCAGAAGAATCTGATTTGTGGTGAGGGGAGAGAGAAAAAGCTCATATAGGAACGAAATGAACATGCTGCCTAGGTAGCTGTTTATCAGTAAATATCTCCACTGAGATTAAGAAAAGCAGTAGCTTAATAAATTAAGTACTTCCTGGTATGGTTACTGTACTGGTAACTCCCCAAAAGAATCTGGATTGTGGTGAGGGAACAGAGAAAAAAGCTCATTTAGGACCTGCACTTACGAAGGGGTAGGCAGCAGTATATCAGGGAGTAAACCTTCTGAGATTAAAAACAGCTGGAGCTTGTTAAGGTAATTACACAGGGGAAAGGATAATGTACTGGGAACTACTCAGAACAATCTGATATGTGGTGAGGGGAGAGAGATAAAAGCTCATTTAGGAACGACATGAACATGCTGCTTAGGTAGCTGTTTATCAGTAAATATCTCCACTGAGATTAAGAAAAGCAATAGCTTAATAAATTAAGTACTTCCTGGTATGGGTACTGTACTGGTAACTCCCCAAAAGAATCTGGATTTTGGTGAGAGAACAGAGAAAAAAGCTCATTTAGGACCTGCACTTACGAAGGGGTTAGGCAGCTGTATATCAGGGAGTAAACCTTCTAAGAATAAAAACAGCTGGAGCTTGTTAAGGTAATTACACAGGGGAAAGGATAATGTACTGGGAACTCCTCAGAAGAATCTGATTTGTGGTGAGGGGAGAGAGATAAAAGCTCATTTATGAACGACATGAACATGCTGCGTAGGTAGCTGTTTATCAGTAAATATCTCCACTGAGATTAAGAAAAGCAGTAGCTTAATAAATTAAGTACGTCCTGGTATGGATACTGTACTGGTAACTCCCCAAAAGAATCTGGATTGTGGTGAGGAAACAGAGAAAAAAGCTCATTTAGGAACGCCATGAATATGCTGCGTAGGTAGCTGTTTATCAGGAAATATCTCCACTGAGATTAAGAAAAGCAGTAGCTTAATAAATTCAGTACTTCCTGGTATGGTTACTGTACTTATAACTCCCGAAAGAATCTGGATTGTGGTGAGGAAACAGAGAAAAAAGCTCATTTAGGACCTGCACTTACGAAGGGGGTAGGCAGCTGTATATCAGGGAGTAAACGTTCTGAGAATAAAAACAGCTGGAGCTTGTTAAGGTAATTACACAGGGCAAAGTTTAATGTACTGGGAACTCCTTAGAAGAATCTGATTTGTGGTGAGGGGAGAGAGATAAAAGCTCATTTAGGAACGACATGAGCATGCTGCGTAGGTAGCTGTTTATCAGTAAATATCTCCACTGAGATTAAGAAAAGCAGTAGCTTAATAAATTAAGTACTTCCTGGTATTGTTACTGTACTGGTAACTCCCCAAAAGAATCTGGATTGTGGTGAGGGAACAGAGAAAAAAGCTCATTAAGACCTGCACTTACGAAGGGGGTAGGCAGCTGTATATCAGGGAGTAAACCTTCTGAGAATAAAAAGAGCTGGAGCTTGTTAAGGTAATTACACAGGGGAAAGGATAAAGTACTGGGAACTCCTCAGAAGAATCTGATTTGTGGTGAATGGAGAGAGATAAAAGCTCATTAAGAACGACATGTACATGCTGAGTAGGTAGCTGTTTATCAGTAAATATCTCCACTGAGATTAAGAAAAGCAGTAGCTTAATAAATTAAGTACTTCCTGGTATGGTTACTGTAATGGTAACTCTCCAAAAGAATCTGGATTGTGGTGAGGGAACAGAGAAAAAAAGCTCATTTAAGACCTGCACTTACGAAGGGGGTAGGCAGCTGTATATCAGAGAGTAAACCTTCTGAGAATAAAAACCGCTGGAGCTTGTTAAGGTAATTACACAGGGGAAAGGATAATGTACTGGGAACTCCTCAGAAGAATCTGATTTGTGGTGAGGGGAGAGAGATAAAAGCTCATTTAGGAACGACATGAACATACTACGTAAATAGCTGTTTATCAGTAAATATCTCCACTGAGATTTAGAAAAGCAGTAGCTTAATACATGAAGTACTTCCTGGTATGGTTACTGTACTGGTAACTCCCCAAAAGATTCTGGATTGTGGTGAGGGAACAGAGAAAAAAGCTCATTTAGGACCTGCACTTACGAAGGGGGTAGGCAGCTGTATATCAGGGAGTAAACCTTCTGAGAATTAAAACAGCTCGAGCTTGTTAAGGTAATTGCACAGGGGAAAGGATAATGTACTGGGAACTCCTCTGAAGAATCTGATTTGTGGTGAGGGGAGAGAGATAAAAGCTCATTTAAGAACGACATGAACATGCTGCGTAGGTAGCTGTTTATCACTAAATATCTCCCCTGAGATTAAGAAAAGCAGTAGCTTAATAAATTAAGTACCTCCTGGTATGGTTACTGTACTGGTAACTCCCCAAAAGAATCTGGATTGTGGTGAGGGAACAGAGAAAAAGCTCATTTAGGATCTGCACTTACGAAGGGGGTAGGCAGCTGTATATCAGGGAGTAAACCTTCTGAGAATAACAACAGCTGGAGCTTGTTAAGGTAATTACACAGGGGAAAGGATAATGTACTGGGAACTCCTCAGAAGAATCTGATTTGTGGTGAGGGGAGAGGGAGAAAAGCTCATTTAGGAACGACATGAACATGCTGCGTAGGTAGGTGTTTATCACTAAATATCTCCACTGAGATTAAGAAAAGCAGTAGCTTAATAAATTAAGTACTTCCTGGTATGGTTACTGTACTGGTAACTCCCCAAAAGAATCTGGATTGTGGTGAGGGAACAGAGAAAAAAGCTCATTAAGGACCTGCACTTACGAAGGGGGTAGGCAGCTGTATATCAGGGAGTAAATCTTCTGAGAATAAAAACACCTGGAGCTTGTTAAGGTAATTACACAGGGGAAAGGATAATGTACTGGAAACTCCTATGAAGAATCTGATTTGTGGTGAGGGGAGAGAGATAAAAGCTCATTTAGGAACGACATGAACATGCTGCATAGGTAGCTGTTTATCAGTAAATATCTCCACTGAGATAAGAAAAGCAGTAGCTTAATAAATTAAGTACTTCCTGGTATGGTTACTGTACTGGTAACTCCCCAAAAGAATCTGGATTGTGGTGAGGGAACAGAGAAAAAACTCATTTAGGACCTGCACTTACGAAGGGGGTAGGCAGCTCTATATCAGGGAGTAAATCTTCTGAGAATAAAAACACCTGGATCTTGTTAAGGTAATTACACAGGGGAAAGGATAATGTACTGGAAACTCGTATGAAGAATCTGATTTGTGGTGAGGGGAGAGAGATAAAAGCTCATTTAGGAACGACATGAACATGCTGCGTGGTAGCTGTTTATCAGTAAATATCTCAACTGAGATTAAGAAAAGAAGTAGTTTAATAAATTAAGTACTTCCTGGTATGGTTACTGTACTGGTAACTCCCCAAAAGAATCTAGATTGTGGTGAGGGACCAGAGAAAAAAGCTCATTTAGGACCTGCAGTTACGAAGGGGTAGGCAGCTGTATATCAGGGAGTAAACCATCTGAGAATAAAAACAGCAGGAGCTTGTTAAGGTAATTACACAGGGGAAAGGAAAATATACTGGGAACTCCTCAGAAGAATTTGGTTTGTGGTGAGGGGAGAGAGATAAAAGCTCATTTAGGAAGGACATGAACATGCTGTGTACGTAGCTGTTTACCAGTAAATATCTCCACTGAGATTAAGAAAAGCAGTAGCTTAATAAATTAAGTACTTCCTGGAATGGTTTCTGTACTGGTAACTCCCCAAAAGAATCTGGATTGTGGCGAGGGAACAGAGAAAAAAGCTCATTTAGGAACTGCACTTACGAAGGGGGTAGGCAGGAGTATATCAGGGAGTAAACCTTCTGAGAATAAAAACAGCTGGAGCTTGTTAAGGTAATTATACAGGGGAAAGGATAATGTACTGGTAACTCCTCAGAAGAATCTGATTTGTGGTGAGGGGAGAGAGATAAAATCTCATTTAGGAACGACATGAACATGCTGCGTAGGTAGCTGTTTATCAGTAAATATCTCCACTGAGATTAAGAAAAGCAGTAGCTTAATAAATTAAGTACTTCCTGGTATGGTTACTGTACTGGTAACTCCCCCAAAGAATCTGGATTGTGGTGAGGGAACAAAGAAAAAAGCTCATTTAGTACCTGCACTTACGAAGGGGGTAGGCAGCTGTATATCAGGGAGTAAACCTTCTGGGAATAAAAACAGCTGGAGCTTGCTAAGGAAAGTATAATGTACTGGGAACTCCTCAGAAGAATCTGATTTGTAGTGAGGGGAGAGAGATAAAAGCTCATTAGGAACGACATGAACATGCTGCTTAGGTAGCTGTTTATCAGTAAATATCTCCACTGAGATTAAGAAAAGCAGTAGCTTAATAAATTAACTACTTCCTGGTATGGTTACTGTACTGCTCACTCCCCAAAAGAATCTGGATTGTGGTGAGGGAACAGAGAAAAAAGCTCATTTATGACCTGCACTTACGATGGGGGTAGGCAGCTGTATATCAGGGAGTAAACCTTCTGAGAATAAAAACAGCAGGAGCTTGTTAAGGTAATTACACAGGGGTAAAGGATAATGTACTGGGAACTCCTCAGAAGAATCTGATTTGTGGTGAGGGGAGAGAGATAAAAGCTCATTTAGGAACGACATGAACGTGCTGCGTAGGTAGCTGTTTATCAGTAAATATCTCCAATGAGATTAAGAAAAGCAGTACCTTAATAAATTATGTACTTCCTGGTATGGTTACTGTACTGGTAACTCCCCAAAAGAATCTGGATTGTGGTGAGTAAAACTTCGGTGAGTAAAAACAGCTGGAGCTTGTTAAGGTAATTACACAGGGGAAAGGATAATGTACTGGGAACTCCTCAGAAGAATCTGATTTGTGGTGAGGGAGAGAGATAAAAGCTCATTTAGGAACGACATGAACATGCTGCGTACGTAGCTGTTTATCAGTAAATATCTCCACTGAGATTAAGATAAGAAGTAGCTTAATAAATTAAGTACTTCCTGGTATGGTTACTGTACTGGTAACTCCCCAAAAGAATCTGGATTGTGGTGAGGGAACAGAGAAAAAAGCTCCTTTAATACCTGCACTTACGAAGGGGGTAGGCAGCTGTATATCAGGGAGTATCCCTTCTGGGAATAAAAACAACTGGAGCTTGTTAAGGTAATTACACAGGGGAAAGGATAATGTACTGGGAACTCCACAGAAGAATCTGATTTGTGGTGAGGGAGAGAGATAAAAGCTCATTTAGGAACGACATGAACATGCTGCGTAGGTAGCTGTTTATCAGTAAATATCTCCCCTGAGATTAAAAAAAGCAGTAGCTTAATAAATTAAGTACTTCCTGGTATGGTTACTGTACTGGTAACTCCCCAAAAGAATCTGGATTGTGGTGAGGGAACAGAGAAAAAAGCTCATTTAGGACCAGCACTGTCGAAGGGGTAGGCAGCAGTATATCAGGGAGCAAACCTTCTGAGAATAAAAACAGCTGGAGCTTGTTAAGGTAATTACACAGGGGAAAGGATAATGTACTGGAACTCCTCAGAAGAATCTGATTTGTGGTGAGGGGAGAGTGATAAAAGCTCATTTAGGAACGAAATGAACATGCTGCATATGTTAGCTGTTTATCAGTAAATATCTCCACTGAGATTAAGAAAGCAGTAGCTTAATAAATTAAGTACTTCCTGGTATGGTTACTGTACTGGTAACTCCCCAAAAGAATCTGGAATGTGGTGAGTAAACCTTCGGAGAATAAAAACAGCTGGAGCTTGTTAAGGTAATTACACAGGGGAAAGGATAATGTACTGGGAACTCCATCAGAAGAATCTGATTTGTGGTGAGGGGAGAGAGATAAAAGCTCATTTAGGAACGACATGAACATGCTGCGTAGGTAGCTGTTTATCAGTAAATATCTCCACTGAGATTAAGAAAAAGTATCTTAATAAATTAAGTACTTCCTGGTATGGTTACTGTACTGGTAACTCCCCAAAAGAATCTGGATTGTGGTGAGGGAACAGAGAAAAAAGCTCATTTAGGACCTGCACTTACGAAGGGGGTAGGCAGCTGTATATCAGGGAGTAAACCTTCTGAGAATAAAAACAGCAGGAGCTTGTTAAGGTAATTACACAGGGGAAAGGATAATGTACTGGGAACTCCTCAGAAGAATCT